>NW_016107946.1:853418-870477 GCF_001604975.1 Cebus imitator
TTCCTTCTTTCTTCTTTTTTTCTCTTTCATTTTCTTTCTTTTTTTCCTTCTTTCTTTCATCTGTGGTCACATAAAGACATTAAATCATTAAAATCATGTAAAATTCAATAGACAGATTAAATTTTGTACACAAATCCCAACATTCTTTTAGAATTTTTAAAAATGAAAACAAGACTCTCATAGCATACCTTGCAAATATTAATCACAATAAAATGTTCCTTTTAATTATGGAATACATCTTTGATAATATAATATGAGCATAAATGGCAAAAAAAAGTTGTCTCATTATTCTATTAAGTTTTTCACATTCATTAATTATTGTTGATATTTTTATAAATATAGACACACTTTCGAACATTCAAAATATAGATTATTATGAAAGTTAAAATTTTTCTTTTAATAATTAAGAAATTTATAGATGCATACAATATATTCTTACAAGCTTCTTTTCTCTAAGATCTCACCATTTTGCTTTATTAGTTTTTCTAGAGCCTTAGTTCTCAAACTTGAACATACATTAGACAAGTTTAAGTTTGAGAACTAAGGCTCTAACAGCACTTAAGACACAGGT
The DNA here is from genome assembly GCF_001604975.1 of Cebus imitator. Lineage (NCBI taxonomy): Eukaryota > Metazoa > Chordata > Mammalia > Primates > Cebidae > Cebus > Cebus imitator. Next base: position 853,990 of record NW_016107946.1, read on the forward strand.
TGCTGGGCCTCACCCACAGAATCTCTAATTATTAGATTTGAGAAGGAACTCAGATCTAATAATAACTTGCAGTCTATCAAGATCCCACTTGATGCTGATACTACTGTTCTAGTGATTCCACTTTGAAAACTAGAGTTACAAAATACAAAGGACAGGTCTTTCTGTGCTTTTTTTTTCAGATCAAGGAAACTAGCAATGCTTATTTATTTATAAACTATGTGAATTTTCTATTGCATGAAAATATGAAAGTTTTCATAGAATTTTCCTGCCCCCTACAAAAGATAGAAAATATGTTCTATTTCCTTGATTTAGAGTTCTGAAAAGAAATTCAATTATTAAAGTAGTTATAAATATAATGTGAAATTAAGCTTATTTCATATTATACGACTGAAATTATCACATTTATGCAGAAGTAAACTTGATTTCACTAATTTTATGTATTCTAAATATAAAAGTAAAATAGAACCTAGTATTCAAATTACAAATGGAATTAACAATTTCAATGACTATGATTATTTGCATCAACATACTTTAACATAAGTTATCTGAATACTTATTATTCCACATTGTTTTTCTCATATTGATCCAATGCTACCATAATTACAAAAACTCATTTTCTTCATATGTATAATTGACCATTCATCACTTGGAAAACAACAAATGCACTCCATTATAATATTTAATCTCTGAAATAAGGTCTTATTTTGTCATTTCATTCCTTTGGCATTGTTTATTCTTCATGGTATATAGATCAGGAATTATAGTGCTAAATAAAATTTGTGCCTTTGGTTATGGCACACAATTTAAAAGATTGGGCTCTTATCTAGGACAAGGTTATGTAATGAAATAAATGATTAAAAAATAAAGCCTCATAGAGTTAGGAAAAGGTCAGCTAGAGGATGAAAAATTACTAAAAGCTCCAGAGACTACAAAATAATAATAAAGAATTTGTGATTGAGCTACTTGAGGACGAGATGTGTGTGGTTAGGGTAGAGACTGTAAGAGATGTTAAAGGCAATAAAATGCAGAAGGTTCATGTGAAATACTCAAAGAAAGAAGAAATGTAGGGTGTCTGAAAAATGGAATTAGGTATCTAGGAAGGCTATTAAAATAATGTAGGAAACAATTTCTAGAAGCAAGTGGAAATTTAGTGTCAATGACCAGCATGCAAAACTGGATATTCAACTCTAAGAAAACTCAGTGTGAACGTGGAGAGACTTCCTTTATACAGATGTTGGACAAAGGAGGAAGGATTTGAGACACAGATTTAAGATGACAAAAAAATACCGTAGGAAACAAAATACTGCTTAGAAACAAGAAAAATAAGTGTTAATGTTTGAATCAAGTTAAAAATACAGGGCAGAGGCAGCAGCATCAAAGAACACTAGATGTTGGATTTATTCTTAGAAGTTATACTAGTTATTCATCTTCACTTCTCATACATGAGAACCAGAATTCTGAATGAAATTTGAGGCTGAAGTTTATATTGCTCTAATTTGAAGATATAAAAAATAAAAAACCATGTGCTAGGAAAGACATTACATACTAATATACTAATATGGTGTATATACTAATATACCACCATATCTATTAACTTGCTCCATTTATAAAGGAATAATATTTGAAGTAAATTATAAACCAAAGGGAATGTTATTTCAGCAAATTTATTACCCTCACTTAAACCTCTGAATGTATCTCTACTTATTGAATTTTACCCTTTTTGATTTTCACTATGGAGCTAAACCAAGACTACAATTTCAGGAATCATAGGGTCTGTGCTGTGTTGTAAAGCAACAAAACTCTCTGTTATAAAGCAACAAATTCCTCACTAAAAGCAGCAATCTTTTTTCGTCTAAAAATATAGAGCAAATTGTATAACATGCTACACAGATTTAGTGTAAAAACATTATAACATGCTACACAGATATAGTGTAAAAACATTGTATCTTAATTTTCTGCTAAAACAAAAAAAGATTCTGAAATGTAACAAAGCTTTTTCAGATTTCTACAGCCTTAGGACACAGCTGTTTGTCTACACCAGCTTTTTTTTTTTTTTATGATTAGGAACCTGAAAATAAAGTAAAATTCTGAGATTCACCTCTTCCTTCTTGTTCTCATTTCTGTAAAGAGTATATTTCTCTTTGTGTCTTCAAGTGTTATATTATTACATAAAGTCTATAGTTTATCAGTAAATGATGAGTTATGTCTGTTTTAGACATATTAGAAGTACAACTTGTTTCAGTAATGCCAGTTTCACCAAGCCCCCAAGCCATTTTCTTCAATTTGCACTTTATTAGTAAAGAGAAAAGCTAATATTTTGATCTGTATCATTCATATCATATTTATTCACCAAGTGATACAAACACATGTGAGAAAGAGGTCTGATAACTAACTCAGGAAACTTGAGAAAACTTAAGAAACAAATGTGGCAGTAAAATATATATGAAGGATATGCACCGGGCCAAGTGGCTTTAGGTGTTTTAACAGGCAGGTAACTGAGGTTACCCTGACTCTGATATAGACAGGAAGCAGAAAAATACTGGGTAGAAGAGGGTGGTCCACAGCAAGGCCCCTACCCTCAAACCTGGACCCACAGCCCAAGGGAATTTTGTATCTTTGTTTTCCAGCTCAAATGCTGCCTTTTCCAAAACCACCCTGGCATTGGCACACCCCAAACCCCAATTCTGTACCTATAAAAACCCCAGGCTTTACTTGCAGTGGAGTGGCAGAGACAGAGAAAAGAAGCAGCTTGACTTCAGAGGGGTGACTTGATGGTGGGACTTCAGAGAAGAGTTTGACCAGGGATGGCTGAACCCCAGGGGAAGACCACCTTTCTGCTTCATCCCCTTTCTAGCTCTCCATCTCACTGAGAGCCACGTTCATTGGCAATAAAATCCCCTGCATTTACCATCTTCAATTCGCTCATGCTACCTGATTCTTCCTGGACACTGAACAAGAACTCAGGATATAGAAGTCCCTCACACTGAGCTGTTAAACACCTAAACTTTCCATGGATATCAAGGTTGAAAGAGCACACTGTTAACACCTATCCTCTGGGGCTCTGGAAGTTGCAGGTACCCTCCTAGACATTGCTGTGGGACTGCATTGGGTTCTGCTCCTGCTGATGCCCAGATGTACTCATCCTGGCCCCTGAACCCACTCACCTGCATGCTTCCCATCATTACAAGGGGTTGAGAACTGTAGCTTGAGAAAATGAGCCACCACCTTTGCAAGTCCCGCAGAAGGGTCAAATAAAATTTCCTGTTTCAACTCCATATGCATGGCTTTTGAAGGCCTGAGAAATAACAGGACTTGCCAGCTTTATACTATGTGGAATAGGGCAGGCAGGTCCTTAACAGGATAATTTTAAAAGACTAGAAATTACTTTGCCTAATTTAATCAGGTCTGCTAGAAAGAAAACATCTGAGTCTGGGCATGTGCAGAGTATTAGTGCAATTCTGAATTAAATCACTAGTGCCAGACCAGGTAGGCAAAATCAGAATACCAAATTTGTAACTCTTTTGCCATTTTTTTTTCCTTTGATCAGATCAGTATATCTAAAAGTTCATCAATTTGATCTCATAAAAGAACTGGTTTATCTATTGTGGTTTTTCTGTTTCATGCATTTCTAGCATTATTATGTTATATAATTAGTATCATGATATATTATTATTATTGTTGTTTCCTCTCATCAAGAACTTTGTGGTTAAACTTTTTCTTTTTCTGACTTCTTAAGGTAGAACCTTATGTAATTCAGATTAAATATTTTGATTTTCATGTAATAATTTAAAGTTATAGAATTCCATCTATGTGTTATATTACTTGTTTCTCACAAATTTTGATGTTTTTATTACCATTCAGTTCAAAATATTTTCTTTTAAAATATAGAACTTTTTAATGATTTATTTCTTGAATCCATTGGCCATTTAGAAGTGAGTGTGTGTGTGTGTGTGTGTGTGTGCGCGCGCACGCACACTGAGATAGAGTCTCATTCTGTCATCCATGCTGGAGTGCAGTGGCATCATCTGGACTCACTGCAACCACCACTTCCTGGGCTGGAGTGATCCTCCAGCCTTATCCTCATGAGTAGCTGGGGCCACAGGCAAGAGCCACCAGGAGCTCTAATTATTTGTATTTTTCTTTGTAGAGACAAGTTTTCACCATGTTGTCCAGGCTGGCCTTAAACTCCTGAGCTCAAAGTTAGCTGCCTGTCTTGGACTCCCAAAGTGCTGAGATTACAGGCATGAGCACTGCACTCAACATGTGTGTATTTTTTTAAATTTCTGAACATTTGGGGAGATTTTATCTTTCTGTTGTTTCACTTCTTGAAATGAACCGATATTTGTTTTTAAATTCCAGCCTATAATTTTAGTTAATGTTTCATGTGCACTTGAAAAAGAATGTATATTCTGTAATTTTGGGATGTTCAATAAATGTCAGTTATGTCAAGGTAGTTGGTATGGTTGTTAAAATTTATAATTTGTTCTTTTGAGAAGGGTGGAAAAACATTCACTTATGACTTGATTTATCTATTTCTGCCTTTAGTATCTAAATATCTGTTAGTTGTTCCTGCATGTAGTTTGAAGTTATTATTATTTAGACTGTTTTTACTTCTGGATAAATTGAATTTTTATTATTAGAAAATTTCCCTCTTTATCTCCTGTAGTACTTTTGTAAAAAATTTACTTCATCTGATATTAATCGCCACAATAGACCTTTTATAGTTACTGTTATGTTTTCATGGTAGACATTTTTCTATTAGCTGTGTCTTTACAATTAAAGTGTATCTCTTAGAGAAAAAAAAAGGAATAAGAGTTGTTTGTAAATTCAATCTAAAAGTCTCTGCATTTTAATGTGAATGTTTAATCTATTTAGACTTAATGTAATTATTTATATGTATATTTAAGTCTATCATCTGGTCAATCATTTTCAGTATTTTTAATTTACTTCTATTCCTCTATTTTTCCTCTTTTCTCATTTTAAAACCATTTTGTTTTATGAGTGTTGGCTAGCATTTAAAAATATTTAAAAATGAATTTTAATCTATTTGAAACATTGTATTGCTTCACAGATATTTTAAGAAACTTAAAACAGAATACTTCCATTTTTTTTTTCTTTTTCTTTGATCAATTGCTGTCATATTTTTAAATTTTATGTATTCTAGAAATCCCATAATATATAATCATTCTGGTTTATTCAATTTTCTTCGAAAAATTAAAATAGAAAAAATCTGTTTTGTTTATCCAGAAATTTACTAGCTCCAGTGCCATTCATTTTTTAAAAATTCATATAAAATTATTTTTCATTAAAATAAAGCAATTTTAAAAAAGATTTTCATATAGTATAAGTCTATTGTCAGGACAATGAATTCTCTCAGTTTTCTTTGTCTGTTGTCAATGTGTGAAATATAATTGTTTCCTATATTCTGGGATGTATGAAAAGGGTAATATTCTAGTGATTAAATTACAGACTGTTATAGATTGAATTGTTCTCCACCACTGAACTTATATATTGAAGCCCTAACACCCAGTATAATTATATTAAAAATATAGTTTTTAATCAAGATTAAATGAATTCATAGAGTGGGACTAGTGTACTTATAAAAAGAAGATGAAAAAGGGCTCTTATTCTTCCCTCACTTAGTATTTGCACACACAGAAGAAAGGCCATGTGAGGACACTGCAAGAAGGTGACCATCTGAAGCCAAGGACAGAGGCCACCTCAGAAATCAAGCCGTCTGACAACTTGATCTTGGACTTCTACCCTTCAGAACTATAAAGAAATACAATTTGGTTGAATAAGCCACCCAATCATGTACTTTGCTGTGGCAAACTGAATGGACATAACAGCTACAGTGGGAGAGGTAATCAGTTACCATTTGTTCCACCAGGTTGAAATTATGTATTATGCATGGTTCTTTGCTTCCCCTCCCCCAATTGTCAGTAGGGTGAATTTCTGATATTTGTCTAGCTCTTCTTTAGAAACAGTCCCTTAATACGTGATCTCTTACTTGTTTTAGGTTTGGTAATTACTTCAGTTCTTTTTTTTTTTTTAGAGACTGGGTCTTGCTCTGTCACTCAGGCTGGAATGTATGAGCACAGTCATAGCTCACTCTTACTTAAAGTTCTAATGATTAAATTAGATTTCAACAGACAAAATTGCAGATTCATTTACAGAGGAACAGAAAATATTGCTAATAAATAAGAAATAAAAGATACTATTGCATATTCTTGAGTTTGAATGACAAATATTTGCGATATCATCAATGAAACAACTCAGTGAAAGTATTACAAAACTAAATCTTAAAAGACCCACTAAATGGACTTACGGCTGAAAATCTGTCTATCGAAATCACTTCTCTCAAAAAATCAAGGAAAACAAAAGTAGTTAAAAATATGCTTTACCATCTACAGCAAATTAGAAAAAAAAAATTATATAGGCACACACCAATACTGCCTGAGGTGGAGGAAGAGAGAATTTTCTTAGCAAAAAGGTTATAATCTTAACAAAAAGTGTAGAAAGATTTGAAGATCCCTTTTTCATCTCTTATACTCCTACACTGCCCCTGCCAACTTTATCTCCAAGAATGTCAGTTCTTTCTCTTTCTGTTTATTAAAACCTGATCATAAACTTAGAAAATAGGCGTACGACAAGAAACCACAAAAACTATCATTGTTTAAAATAGAAATATATCTTAACAATGGAATTTGGAGCATAAGGGAGAGAGGAGAGAGGGTATTTATTGACATCGGACATTTTTTTCACTACAAGAAACATAGGTCATAAGATGTTTTTAAGTCATGCCTCTTGCCTGACAATTCTAGAAAAGATAAGGAAAAAGAATTGCTTTGATTTACATTGTCTGATTGCATCATTATGTTTCATAAAACATGCATGATCTGTTATAGACTCCATTATGTGTGTTTATAATACAAAAATGCAATTTCAATTTTGATTGTGTTAAATGGTTAGATCATTGCAGGATTCTACAAATAATGGCAGATATTCTTTCTTTATAGAGCAGTAAACATTAAGAGGTAATTCACATAAGTGTGAATACTAAATTAAAGAATCAGTAGTGGATGCTATAAATTACTCCAGAAAATGAAAAAAAAAAAAAATAAGTGTTAAGTTTGCATTCATTATTTCCATGCACCAATGTATTCCTTTATAATAGAGCTAATAATTTAAATTATAGTTTCTGATTTGATTTGAAAGAATGAGAACTTTCCTAAGCAATTCATTTGCAAAATTATAATATGATTTATTCAAAATCACATTCCTTATCTCCACTAATATTCTTTTTTAATATAGAATATGGTAATACATTGTCTGCAATGAATATGCAAGTTAGACCTCACTAAATGTGGCCATCTTTTACTTTTCTCTCCTCTTCTTGTTTAATTTCTTGCAAGTTGTGGAACCTGGACAAGAATTTTTGAAAAGAGTGGTTTGTGCTGGGTGTAAAATAAGTCAGTGAAATTGTATGAAATAGTTTCTTCTCTTGTAAGATGAAACTTTGGTCAGTGTTCAAAATCAAGCACAAAAATTCATAATCCACACTTTAAAAGAAAAATAGCCTGGATTATTTATATTATTCCAATGCAGCAGATAAATTCAAATAGTGACTTTCTTTTACTTAAAACAAGAAAGTAAAATATATCACATATTTTCTATATTTAACAGTGATTTATTCATTTCAGAAGTGGAAGTGCTATAGAAAAATATTATACTGGTACACAGGTTTTTTAAAAAAATTGTGCTCTTATTTTGAACACTAACTATAGGCCTCTAAAAAGAACATTCACTGTAGAAATAGCACTTTTCATTTTCTTTGCCTGTTTGTTCTTACATTCAGTTTTGACCCTGTGGGGTAGGCATGGTACACTGAAGGAAGACAAGGCACAACCAATCACACTAAAATTAGAATTAATCAGTAGAGTCAGCATGATAGAGGAGCTCTGCATGGCATCAAGGACATTCCTCATGCTCATGGCATGACACTTACCTTCCTTCCTTTACTGTGTACTGCATAAACCTTTGGAGTATCGTCAACAAAAGGAACTCAACAAGAAGTGGGTCATGAAGTCCCACTGAATACACATCTACAACATATCCCATATTGCTCTACAACTCTTCATCTTCACCAAAACCTCTTTAGCTCACTGCCATGTTTTTAATGTTTGTTTCCCCCCAACATTCACATGTTGAAATCCTAACTGTCTCCCCCAGGTGATAGTATTGGGAGTGGGGCCTTTGGGAGATGATTAGGTCATGGAGGGCAGAGCCCTTATGAATGGAAATAATTCCCTTATAAAAGACGCCCTAAGCCATTCCACCATTTGAAGTTCGAGTGAGAAGACAGCTGTTATGAAGAAGAGGGCATCTAATCTGTAGGCACTGTGATCCTGGATTGCCCAGCCTCTAGAACTGTGGAATAAATTTCTCCCATTTGTAAGTCACTCAGTCTATGTATTTGTTATAGCAGCCTGAAAGGCTTAAGAAAGCCGTAATTTGCTTATTCTTCTACCCAGCTTCTAAAGTCTTTCTCTTCTCTACCCCATTCAAATATTTTCTATATGGAAACCAAAGTATCCATTTAAAAATTAATTCAGGCTATGTGTCTTCCTTGCCTAAAATCTTCCACTATCACTAATTAACTCAGAATAACATCAGAACATTTTTCCGAGGGTACATGGATCTATATAACTCGACTTCCATCTAACTTTTCAAGTTTATCTTGAACACCTCTTTTCTTTGCTTATTACTCTGCAGCCATCTTGGCCTTTTTCTCGTCTCCCAAGTATTCTTGTCTTCTTTACATGCTGGGCCTTGAACTTGCTCTTCTTTTTGCCTTTAATATCAATTCCTAGACTATTGCATGCCTGGTCCTTCTCTTCAAAGGTGTCAGCACAGTTGTTCCACCCTCAGCAAGACTTTCTCTGGAATAACTCGAACCTTAGACATTCTATTATATCATCCTCTTCTTTTTTCCTATAGTATTTACAAATCTCTAGCAATATTCAATCATTTTTTTATGATTATATCTTTATTATCCCAAGAGGGTATAAATTCCATGAAAAGAGGCTCTTTTTTTTTCTGACTAGACATATCCTTAGCCTATTACAATGTCTGTGACAGAGTAGGTGCTCAATAAATACAGAATGAAAGATTAAATGAAACCAGAGAGGTGTTTCCTTGTTTTGTTTTTGATTTTTTTCACCACCAGTTTCAAGGTTCCTTTTCTTAGTGTGTAATGCTTGTTCTTACCAATAGCTAAACTATTTACTTGTGAATATAGTGGTAGAGATTCCAGGAGAAACAGTGAGCTAATTCAATGACAAAAAACCCAAGCGTAGAAATAAGGCCTACTGCCTGCCAAGTTAGAAACAAAAATTGAGTCATCTGAGAAACTCAATCAATGAGACAATATAGTGTTTAAGATAAAATAAATCCTCGGGATGTAAGAGTATATTATTTTGTTTTGTCTACGAGTTGACCAGAGATAAAGATTTTAGTAAAGCAGTTTATTTGGGATGTACAGGGTTTATTATCAAGGAAGAGAGAGTGATATAGGGAAGGGAAAGCAGCCAGTGAAAAGCAAACTTCTAAGCTAGCTAAAACAACAGGAAAACAGATTACTCTCGCCGTGGACTCTGAAACTTTATGTAAAACATTTCCAAAATATCTTTCCAAGAGAAGTATGGGAGTATACTTATTGATTAAAGGCTACTTCTGGGACATTGGCTTTCTGGTATTAAAAGCTTTGCTATGTGGGAAGCAGAGTGGTTTTACAGGGATCCTGGATTGGGGGTGGGGGCAGAGAGAGTAGAAGACTTTAGATACAGATGCAGATAACATCTGTAGTTGGAGGAAACAGAAAGGCCTGAAGAATATGGGCAGGGTATGAATAGGCTTGTGAAAGGCCCAAGAGCAGCACACAAAGTTAGAGCTGAGTCCATCTTTGGTTGTTCCAAATGCTGGCAAGGGGATGTTTCTGTTTCCAGTGACTTCATGCCCCAGTGTCAATGATGAACTGGGATTAGTATTTCTCCTCTCAGAGCTGGGAAAACCAGTCTCAGGCACCCTGAAAGGACCCCTTCTGTCTTTAGTGACTCATAGTGCCCTAATAGGTAATGTTTTAGAGTAATTATCATACCCTTGACACATTTGGGAGCCAACACTTGTGTCCTATGCACCCAAAGGAAATTATTAGCTTGATCACATCGTTAGTTGAAGAGATCTTGTCCAGTTGGAGACCCTTTTATACCCTTCGCACAACAAGTGTTTTGTTGGTATTGACAATCTTACTACATATAAGCTGCTCATTCCTGTCTCATAGCCAAGTAGTGAGGGGCAGCCTAAGGTAATCTCCCATTCTATTTTAGGCTATGGAAGACATTCTTGGCACAGCTTTTGCAGCTCCAGTAGTTCGGTGAGTGGGAAGGAGCGATGACCAGTGGCTTTTTTGCTCCTTTAGTTCAGTGAGAGTGAGAAAGGATTATAGCTCTTTTACTGCCACTGCCTGCAGCTGGGCGAGTTCTGGGCTCTTGTACTAAAAGCAAGAGGAGTAAGATATGCAGATACTGGAGAGAGAGTGAGGCAAAAAAAAATTTTATTGACCAACCAAAAAAAAAAGTTCTCAGCTGCAAGAAGGAACCCTGAAAGCGAGTAGCCACCTGTGAGGCTGAGTCCAGGGTTTCTATGAGCTTAGAATAAGGGACTGTGTGCTGATTGCTCCATGGGTGCTCTTGGAAAAAGCACCATTCCATTGGTTAAAAAGTGTCATTCTAAAGGAACCAGTCAAGAAAGAGAGTGGGTAAGTTGGAGATGGAAGTTCTTACTGTGATTGTGGACTCCATCAGGAACTGGCAGTTGAGTTCTCAGGCTTTAAACGGTCCTTGGCTTGAAGGTCAGGTTTTACCAGAAACCTGTCCCTGTCAGCCTAGGAATTATTCTGTCTCCTGTTGCTCTTTCAGTGATTGGGACAGATACGTCTCTATTCTAACTTCAGTGTTTTCCTTTTATAATAACAGTTCCAAGTTTTTAACTAAATTGTTTTTTAATTACTATTTTGTAGCATGTATCTTTATTAACTTCCTTTAACATGTTTTGTTGATTCATATAATGATTTCTGTTTCATTTTCAGTGGCTTTGTTATACTCAAGTGAGTTAGATGGAACAGTGCCATGCTCTGAGTTTGAATCACAAGTCCTTTATTAATTAGCTGGTGACCGAGAAATGACTAACGCTCAAAATCCTCAAGTCCCCGAAGAAGGGGCTTGATTTCCCTTTATACCTTGATTTAGGTAGGGGAGGGAGAGCCTAGCTGGAGCAGAGTTTACAGAAGCAGAAGAAGCAAGTTAGATAAGCAGGCTGGTAACTAGGAGGCAGGAGGTTCTCATGATTGTTGATTTTTAAGGAGGGTGTACACTAACGGTTCCCATGATTGCCAGTTACCAAGGGGGTTATTCAGTACTTGTCATATAATTAATTCGGGGGGGAGGGACATTCACAGTAGCAAGTGGACTTGCCAAGCAGGCCATGATTAAAAAGGTTATATGTTTTTATAGTTCTAAGTACAGCATGACTCAGCACAGTAGCAAGACACAGGTATGCACTTAAGGGAGGAGTTGCAGGAGGGGTGAGGCAGAGGTCAAGATGGAGTCTGTGTGGCTCTTAGCAAAAGGGAGTCCATCTGGCTAACACAGGGTAGGTTAGCACAGCTTTAAACCAATAAATAGAACATTAATGAAGAATATGAGATGAAGTGAGTTCCAGCACCATCACAGGCAGCCAAAATCCTTGTGTAGAAGTTTGATAGGTTGCAGATTCTAATAGCTGAGATAATGTTTGTGCTCTTAAGTATATCACAACTTAAGTATATAAACAACTGCAGAAAAGTAAAAATTTATTTAAGGAAAGCCTAAAATACTATGTATTTTCAGCAGTTTTGAGATAATTTGCCTTTGTAAGCTGATATGAAATTAATTTATGGCTCAAGGTTTGAAAGACTGCTTTTGTTTTTCCTTTTAAAAACTATGACTGGATGTTTATTTGAGAGTGGAGCCAAATAATTCTTTCTCTTAGAGATTTATAATTGTACTAGGAAATTGGATGTAAGGATTCTTTTTTGTCAATTTGCATAGGCCGTGACATCCTTAAGGAAATCTCACTTCTTTTCAAGTTTGTAAAAATGTATTTAAGTAGATTTTTCTACTTAAGAGAATATCATTGGTATTTTCTAAATATCTAATTAGATTAAAAAAAGAAACGTAATTCCCTGTTATAGAAAACCCTTTGTTTATTTAATAATTCCAATTTTTAACAAATGAAATCGCAGCCTGCTTTGGTGGGGCTTAAGCCATCATACATAAAGGAGGCATATTTGGATATATATTTTGAACTGAATTGAGGAATTATTTCATACTCTGAAGAAATATTAATGCTTCAAAATTTAACCTCAGCACTCTATTTATCATTATAATTTTTCAGTCTCAGGAAAAATATTTACAAGGAAATTATAGATGCCTCTAGCAAAATCCTGAAGTTTTCACTAGATGCCTGCTCTCCAGAAAGTTTGCAGGTTGCTGAGTGGAAGGCTGACAAACGTAAAGATCTTTATTCCACTCAGATGCTCCCTGGCAGGCTCTGTGCCTCTAGGATCCAACAACTGGCTCACAAATGGAGCAGCTGAAGACTTGAGGCATAGCCATAGCCCTGGCCAGAGGCCCACCTCCAAAATCCTTATGTTCCTCTAACCAACTCTGGTATAAAGTCACCAAGTAATGCCTCACATGCTTACTGCTGTCTATAAGCACAGGAGACAAAGTGCAGAAAGTAATACACATGTGCAGAAGGGTTATAGAAGAGGGAAGTTAAAAAAAGAGAGAGACAGTAGAATCGTTGTTCACATTATTGACGTCCATTGGTGATTTAGCAGGAAACTTTCCCATGTTTCAAAACATACGTTGTCTTCAGAAATTTATATGGTTTCAATGAGAACCACAAACTTATTTGGCATGTTTTATACACAATTCACTTTCAGCCTTTCCTGCTAATATAACTGCTTAAAATCTCGCATATACATATATGTGTCTCACGTGTACATATACGTCTACATGATAAGGATATATGCTGTATATTATATATGGACATGGTATTATGAATGTTTCTAATGTGATATTTAGACAGCACACATAAATACATATATGCGGTGATTTTCTATATTAGTAAACTTATTAATGAAATATTACTTATCATAGGAAAGTAAATGTAAAGAACACAAATGAAAACTGGGGAAATATTTGAAAAGCTTTCTTGGTAGATTTTATGTATATTTTACATGTACATATATATTGCATATATATAATATGTAAAAACAGAAAAGACTTAGTGAGGTATTCATTGATAGATATAAAGTAGATGTGATTGATTCAACAAAAAATAACTTAATACTCTAGGTTCCAGACATTATGCTGTTTTATTACTTTGTCCTCTAATTGAAAAGGCAGATGATTAAATAATTAACTAAACTACTATCTAATTTGTGCTATAGTAATTGCAGGAATCAAGTATACATACTTGAAACAAGTCTAGGGATGTCCTCACTAAAAAGGGGACGTTTGACCATGGAGACATCTGGGTGTTTTCCAAATAAAACTTCCAGATATCTACATATTCAAATCCCTGTTGTTTTCATGACACATCAACGAACCCTTGGGTAAAGGGGAGGGAAAGTAGTAGGAGAATAAATAAGAGAAGGCCATGGAGTGAAGGGCTAATACATATTCGAACTTCTGTGCCATCAACACAAGTAGGCACTTATTATACTTCCAGCTTACTGGGGAGTTGAGGGCTTTTTCAGATAAGTGGTTTGAAGTTCTCTTCTGATAGCTTCTGTTTTCTCTGTAAACCGAAAGGAGGTTTATTAGGTAAGAAGGACCCTGGAATGGGTGCAATGGGTGGAATGGGAGGCGGTATGGGAGGTGGCATGTTCTAACTCCTAGAATAGTGCTTTACGTTTATTATAAACTGTGACAGGAAGCCCAAGGCAGTGTTCCTCACCAATAACTTCAGAGAAGTCAGCTGGAGAAAATGAAAAGGCTGGCTGATGTTTAAGACATCACTATAACCATCAGTTACTGGTTTCTGTTGACAAAATACATAATGGTTTGTTGCTGTCATTGTCCATGCCTGCGGATAGTTTATTCTGTATTTTTGAATAGGAAGACATTTGTACATTCCTGATACTGGGTACAAGAGCCATGTACCAATGTACTGCTTTCAACTTAAATCAGAGGTATTTTACTACTATTCTGTTAAAATCAGGATTTTAGTACCTGCCACTGCCAGATAAGAAGTCAAGCAGCCTTTCTGTGGAGAGTGAGAATAATTGTGTACAAAGTAGAGAAATATCCAATTATTTGACAACCTTTGTGTAATAAAAATTTGTTTAAAGTTAAAAAAAAATGAATGAGGATGGAGGTGCTAAAAGTTTAAGGAGAGAAGGAAAGATATAATGCAATTGTCTAGCAGCCTGAGAAGTAAACTAGGAAAGTTAATGGTGTTAATAACAGGAATAAAGAGCTACTAGAAATGCTAGTTAGTAATTTAAGGTCAAGTCAGCCAGCATGAACGAAGGGAAAACCAGTCAGATACAGAGGGGAATGTTTAACTTAGATAGTTTTGTTTTACCTCTTTATCTTCTCCCAGGCAAATATAATAAACCCAGAGGGAAGCAAAAAATTGAAGACATGCAATTGGGTGACTATATTGATGGGCTGGGATCTAATCTGGTTAAGAAAGGAAAGAGGACTTCATTATTCTCTGGTTTTTATGAAAATATACTGATATTTTCTTCTAAACATAAGCAACATGGAATAAATACCTCATGCAATATATCGCACAAAGACTCAGGTATTATATAGGAATTACATTTTAGAAGAAATTCAAAAAGTATTTATGTGCTTATACTTATTTTCAAGTGAAGTTATAAAACCAGCCGTTTGTTTGCCATACTGTAGAAAGCTTGCGGGGTATATCCAGTGATATCAAAGGAACTTATATTAATAAACCTGAGTGAACGGCTATATTTTTCTTGAGGATTCAGAGACATTTCATCAACATGTTTCCCAACAAAATTTGATATGTAACAACTACATCAAAAAGTTGTTCTATCTGGTTTGACATTTCTTTTATATTTCTGGTCTTTTCCTGTATGTTTATACTCTACTTGCGTACAGAGAAGGTATTTTATTCAAGTCTCTATTCTGATTTTTTCTTTGTTCCTTGCCTCTATGGAGCCAAGTTAAGTTTGGAGTATCTACTGACATCAAGGCCAATAGCACTTGCCTAACTGCAGAACCAGTCCTGAATCTGAAACAATAGGTATTAGAATCAGGGCAAAACGTAAAAAATAAGCAGAAACTTAACAATTTTATACCAGATTTTGAGGCATTATTAAATATAGCTGAATATATGCTTTATTAAGGAGTTTGTAAAGCGCCTTCCCAAAGATTAGGACCAGTATTTTTTATTGTTAGATATTTTGTTTCATTACTATAACAGTTGATCAGGCTTCTTTTCCTCTTTAATTTCCTCCAGTATTTATTCAACATATGTTTTCAAACCATATTACATGGAGAAGGCAAAATAAGTACTTTTATATAACTCCATAATTTACCAATTCCTGGCTTACTTGATTACCAAAGAAATTTAACTTGGTGCTTTTACATTTACATTTTTTTCATACTGCAGATTGATCCATGGTAATTTTTCGTCTCATTTACTTGTTTCCATGTGTATTTTTTCAATTTAGTTTGAAATTGCATTTTGCCAACACTCAATGAGTATATGCTTATTCTATTTTTCATGGTGGCCCTTGACATTTCTTATACCTCATTTCCTTAGAATACTTTTGTTGTCATCTTTCTGCTCGGTGAATCTCTGTTGAAATGATGTAAAATGTATTCTGGTCAATTACATACTCTCTTCTTGACTCATGACAAATCTTCCTCAAATCACAATACTCTTGGACCCCCTGTTTCTCCAAATATCCTCATTTTCTGTTTCCAAACTTAACCAATCTAATGACTTTTGCTCGAGTACCATATTTCCAATGGTCAGCTGATGGCTAGATTGAAAGTGGGGAGACCCAAAATTATTAGTCTTATATTTTATATAGAATATTTCAATACCTAACAAATAATTGGAGACAGAAGTATGGCTTTAAAATTGAGTTTATATTCACTAAAATAAGAAGCAAATTGAAAAGGCAAATTAAATATATTAGGAGCTAGGAATTAAATGTATAATCATTGTCATTTTAATTTTAACAAGTAGTCATAATTGAGTAATTTTTCTCCTTTTGTCTCCCTTTCTCTTTTCTTTTTCCTTTCTTTCTCCCTCCCTCCCTCACTCTCTCCTTTTTCTCTTTCTTTCTCTTTCTTTCTTTCTTTCTTTCTCTTTCTTTCTTTCTTTCTTTCT
>NW_016107947.1:0-4120 GCF_001604975.1 Cebus imitator
AAATAAATGGGGAAAAAAAAAAAGAAAAAAATTCTAAAGACGAGAGAAAACCACCATTGGTTTTACCACTTAATAAAAAACAAATTAACAATTCTGATATAATTAAATCTAAATATGTTACAAGCTAATTAGGAAAGTCTTTCTTTAAAATTAACCAATTTTACTTTTCAAAGCAAATTAAGTCATTGAATAAATATACCTTATTCAAATATTGTGCAATGTAACCTCTTCCACAACCAAGATCCAAGGCAAGGGGGAAATCTCTTAAAAAAAAAAAAAGACACAGAAGTTATGCTCTGTCCATAATACAGTCTATAAATTAAGAATTATTTTTTCTTCAGTAAAATCATTTCAGTAAACACAACTTCCAGAAGGTTACATTATCTGCCTTTTTGGCCTCACCTTACAAGTCTCTTACCAGATACTATTTCTCAGACTTGTTGAAGCAGTGGAACACTTAGAAATCATCATGGGAAATACCATTTGGTATTAATGTTAAACTAAAAAAAGAACTTACATAATAGTTAAACTTTTATTGAAAAGGTACCAGGTTCAAAGTACTGTGCTAAGTGTCTGAAGCTAAGTAAGTCAAACTCAACTAATAAGGAGCAGTCAACACTTGAATTCAGTCAGTTTGAATCCTGAACTGGAACTGCCATCCTCCATGCCATGCTGTCTCCTCTAAATATACTTCGTTCTGCTACACTGGTACAGACATCTAATTGTAGGCCATAGGTTCAAAAAAACATATAACAAGAAAACTTAAAATTTTATCTACTAATAATATTCTTCCTGAAAAACTGGAACAGAAAGAGCCCCTTTGCAATTTGTTTTAAAAAAGCTTTGTCAAAATTATAGAACACCAGTACATAGCTGGAGAATCCCTAGTGGTAGATAACCTTATTTACCTAATGTCCTAATGCTTGATGATGAACACAGGCAATATGGCATAGTTAGGTACAGAGGCTTTGGAACTAGAAGGTAAATATTAAAAATTCGCATATTGTTAAGTATCTCAAGTTTTAGAGCAATCTTTCTATTACTAGCTTTTGGCCAAATCAAGTGGATTCAGGCTTGGAAAGAGATACGAGTTGTGCTTCCATACATTCTTTTCTTTTTTCAGGCAACAATGAAGAAAACATTTGCTCTCCAGACACACAAAGGAGACTTACAGAGTGATTTAAATCACCAGTCACAGTAAATTCTTCCAGATTCTGCCATTTCAGGTATCAAGTTCCCGGCATTTAACCTCTTGAATTTCCACTCAAAAGCTGATGGTATGGTATTATGATCACCACCACTTACCTGGGTATGTCATATACACGGTCCGCAATTCGACTTCCAACCTGAAGGATTACAAGACGCATAGGTTAACAGGAAAGTAATACTCTTTTTCCAGTATTCAACAATCCACAGGTTACTTATGTTTTAAAATAAGTACTTCCCTTTATCCCCTTTTCAATTTCATCACAGGAACTTTCTTCTCAAATCACCAGGAAACAAAATTGAGGCAAATTACTTCAGAAGTCAATTTAATGAAATCAAGAGTAAATATTCTTAAAAATATTCCTATATACACATATATATGTGGCCTTTACATTCCATGTGACATAAGATTACAAAAACGAAAAGCAAAGAACACAAAAGGCAGATTATTGTCCACAGATATTAGCATGAGGTATATAAAGTGAAAAATGAGTTATTGGGGTTTATTGCAGATCAATACATAAGTGGTCACTTAAGAAAAACGCTGCTATTTGATGACTAACAAATTTTGTGGAACTCCTAAATGAACAAGTTTTCTGAGTGACATTCACAAGTTAGAAAAGCCAAATCTGAGGTACGGGCACCACCCCGGCCCCATTCCCATCCCAATTTAAGAGCCATAGATAAGCACCACCTTTTGCTGGGCTGGCTTCATCTGGCAGCAATAAAGATGTGGGAGTCTAGTATTCTCCACATTCCACTCATTCCCTCATAAACACCCCCAGAGTTGCTATTAGGACTCTCAAACACAAGTGTACTTGCTTTTTGGAAGAAGGGCAAGAGAGGAAGGAGAGTAGATGTTTTTTTCCCAGAAGTCCACTTTGTACATCATTCCTAATATGAATGCCCTATGTTTATTTTTTTTTTTGAACTCTCATATACTTTTTTTGTTCTAGTCCCACAAATTAGCTAGGCCTCAATTAAGTTGTAGTCCAGGTGCTTTTCTTGTAGGAGAAAGGGCTACGAGCATACATCTTCTAAGTACATGACAACAGCAGTGTAGTAAGTGTACCATGCCTTCCAAATGGGATACAAAAAATTTATTGGTAGTAAACTTCCTATACCTATAATAGACATTACCAGTCTCTCTTTCTATAAGACTTCCTGAGAACAAACTGTCAATCATCTGATCAGACCCGTACTTGCAGAGAGCTCTGCTCAAGCTAGGAGTTCATTAAGTGTTTGTTGCATTATACTTGACTCCAGTTTTGTTCTACTTCTGAATAAACATTTACTGAGGCCTGAACTTGGGAATGTATGTCCTGGAAGTAGAAACTCGCAGTACGGGGCCCACCTGGGCAGGGAGAAAGAGGTTTCTCAAACAAGCAAAGACCAATCAGAGACCTTAATTTGATATTCCTAAAACATAAATCAGATCACTCCACCGATTAAAACAAGAGCTTCACATTTCTCTAGAGCAGTGCTAACAAAAAATCATGAGAGCCACACATGTAATTTCAAATTTTCTAGTAGCCACATAAGGAAAGGAGTAAAAATGAGAGAAATTTAATTTTAAATTTATATTTAACCCAATATATCAAAAATATCATTGCAACATGTAATCAGTATAAAAGCTCTTAATGAGCTATTTTACATCCTTTTTTTCATACTAAGTCACTATACTCGTGTGTATTTTACACTTACAACACATCTCAATCGGACTAGTCACCTTTCAAGTGTTCAACAGCCACATGCGTGGCCGGCAGTTACCATACTGGCTGGACAGCGCAGACACAGAAGAAAACCCCAAGTCCCTATCCTGCAAGGCCCTGATGATTTGGGCTCTCCTGACCTCCTCTCCCACCCTCTCCCTCTGTGGAGCTTCTCTGGAGGCCTCTATAAGGTCCTTTCGGCCTCAAGGACGTTGCTGAAATGAATGCAAGCATGCATGAAAAGCATGTTACAAATATCCGAGCCTAGGTCTTGCGTGATTACAGTAGAGGCCGAGAGGCAGGGCTGCTGGTCAAGGTCAGACGGTGAGGTCGGGGCCCAGCCAGAGCTCGCGGAGACGAAGACGAGGATCGGGATCGCCCCCTAACCCCGCCGCCCAGCGGGCTCACCTCCTCCCTCAGGTAGTCAAACTTCGTCGGCTCGGGCTGCTGGGCCGCCCAGTTCTTCTGTTTCCTTTTCAAATCTCGATCGAAGATATTCAGGACTCTGGACGATGTGCCGCCCCGGGGAGAGACACCAGAGGTGACTTCCCTACGGCCCAGGTTCTCCGCTGGGACCCTCGCAGACCTAGATCGCCGACAAAAGTGCCAGAGACTCGCCGGCCGCAGCATCTCCAGGCGCGATACCAATTACTAGCACTTTTTGTCCTGCGCATGCGCCAGAGCGGCTTCGGCGGCTTCTACAAAGATCTTCGCAGAGGAAACGTTTAAGTAGTTTGGCCTAGTTCGCTTGCCATTACGGCAGAGCGTCATGCGGAGGATTGTGGGTGCGAGTCCCACATGAGGCTTGGAAAAGACTCCGGACGGTGAGTGGGCATGGGCTCCAGTTGAAGTGCTCGAATTGTAGGGCTCGAGGAGGGGTGTGTGTGGCCCAGAGGAAGAACTAGTCTCTGACAGGATCTCTTTCGCGTCTGCGAGGGGTTTTGCCCCTTCCTCCTGAGCCTTTTCGACCTCCTTCAGATTTCATCGATTTTCTTCAGGGTCG
Source organism: Cebus imitator (assembly GCF_001604975.1). Classification (NCBI taxonomy): domain Eukaryota; kingdom Metazoa; phylum Chordata; class Mammalia; order Primates; family Cebidae; genus Cebus; species Cebus imitator. Next base: position 3,922 of record NW_016107947.1, read on the forward strand.
CTTCTCGAGTCAGTCTGTTAGCTGTGGGAAGGAGACCCTCGTTCAGGGGCCAGCCTTGTATTCTCTGCATTAGAGAGCGTTTAGAAGGGGAGGGTGGGATACAGTTTTTCCTGGTTAGTGTATAAAAGGCCTTGTTTTTAAAATAAGGAATACCGCCCTTTTAATCAATCCTATTTTTTTTTTTTTTTTTTTTTTTTTT
>NW_016107947.1:4237-27567 GCF_001604975.1 Cebus imitator
CACCATGCCCAGCTAATTTTTTGTAGTTTTAGTAGAGACGGGGTTTCACCATGTTGACCAGGATGGTCTCGATCTCTTGACCTCGTGATCCACCCGCCTCGGCCTCCCAAAGTACTGGGATTACAGGCGTGAGCCACCGCGCCCGGCCCTTAATCCTATTTTTGTGTGTGTATGCCATTAATCAGTGAATTTTGGCTCTTTGCAAAACTCCCATCCAGAGATGCTAAAACATTAGGGACTATTCACGAGGGAACAGAATTTATACACACATATGTGTATGTTCTAATATGTTTCGGGGGGATCAGCTCATTTGGGACTTTATCACTTGTAGAATAAGAGATTGTAGAAAGAAATGATATTTATTAACTGGAGTGAGACTTTACCTGGAGAGTCAAATTTACTTTTTATTCATTTTTAAACTTTTTTGTTGTTTGTTTTGAGACGGAGTCTCACTCTGTCTCCAGGCTGAAATACAGTGGCGTGAACTTGGCTCACTGCAATCTCCACCTCCCGTGTTCAAGCGATTCTCCTGCCTCAGCCTCCCGTGTAGCCGCACTACAGGCGCGCATCACCAGGTTGTCTAATTTTTTTGTGTTTTAGTAGAGACGGGGTTTCACCATGTTGGCCAGGATGGTCTCCATCTACTGACCTCGTGATCCGCCTGCCTCAGCCTCTCAAAGTGCTGGGATTACAGGCGTGAGCCACTGTGCCCGGCCTAAACTTTCTATTACTTTTGAAGGATGATTGGATTTAGAGACGGAACATTGTGAGCTAAACCTGAGTTGATTTTGGTCTGTTTAGTTAGGATGCTAGTCTTATAGAACTAAATGCTGTTTGTTGGCAGTAGCAGGAGATAAGGAGTAGCAGAATGAGACCAGAATGTGGAGAAACAAATGAGGCCAACTGAAGCTAGGGAATCTGATTTACTTTTTTTTTTTTTTTTGGTAGACAGGGTCTCACTCTGTTGCCCAGGCTGGAGTGCTGTGGTACCATTATAGCTCACTTTAGCCACGATCTCCTGTGTGGAAGTGATCTTCTGGCCTCAGCCTCCAGAGTAGCTGGGACCACGGGCCGGTGCCACCAAGTCGGGCTCATTTTGTATTTCTTGTAGAAATGGGGTTTCACCGTGTTACCCAGGCTGGTCTTGAACTCCTGGGCTCGAGTGATCCGCCCTCCTTGGCCTCCCAAAGTACTGATGAGCCACCGTGCACGGACTAGGGAATCTTAATTACATTTGCTTTCAGTTAGTAACACATAGAGATATACAGATAGAAATTCAAGTGAGAACAGTGGACGAACAAACATTTGTTCCCCTCCATAAAGCCCTGGGATTCTGCTTTATTTCCTTTAAATTTATTTCTCTAAATGATCTATAATGGAAAAGAGGATATTTTGTTATGTTTCTGTTTTTTTGCATGTGACCCAGAATAAGTTGAAGAGATGAAATTAGACTTAAGTTACCTTTATTTTATGTACATTTAACTTAGAATATATTGTGAATTAATGTATTTTTAAAACATTTAATTATAGTACTAACCATTATTACCATTAAAACATTTGTTTTATTTTTTAGTATTTGGTTTCTTCAAGCATTTTTTCTGCAAGATTAAAAATTAAAAATGTCATCCAAACAAGAAATAATGAGTGACCAGCGGTTTAGACGGGTTGCAAAGGACCCGAGATTTTGGGAAATGCCAGAAAAGGATCGAAAAGTCAAAATCGACAAGAGATTTCGAGCTATGTTTCATGACAAGAAATTCAAGTTGAACTATGCTGTGGATAAAAGAGGGCGCCCCATTAACCATAGCACTACAGAAGATTTGAAACGTTTTTATGACCTTTCAGATTCTGATTCCAATCTCTCTGATGAAGATAGCAAAGCATTGAATCAAAAGAAAATAAAGAAGAAAAAAACCCCAACTAAAAAAGAAGTAGATTCAAAAAATCTAGTTGAGGAGAAAAAGGAAAAAACCAATGCTAATCAGAAGGGTTCTGAAAATAAAACTGATTTAGATAATTCTGAAGGAATTAAAAAAATGCAAACCTCATGTAAATCTAAGATAGATTCAAGCATAAGTCTGAAGAAGGATAGCAAAGAATTTATACAAAAAAGCATGAAAGAGAAAAAAAACATTGTTCAACATACTACAGACTCTTCTCGCAAAGAAAAACAAAGGATATTAGATTCGAGCACCTCTGAAATCGTGAAATCTCCCAGGATCAAGTGTTCTAAGACAAGAAGAGAAATGCAATCAGGTAGGTTGGAAAAAATTAGAGATTCTTGGGTGTTACATTATTTATTTTTATACTGATCTTTCAAAAATGTAAACACATTAATAAGTATTTGCATAGTGTGATGGAATGGTCCAATGCTTATCTGGAAATACAAAGCTATAAAAGAAATATGCAGTGATTATTAATATTTTATGTGGTGCTAGAAGACAGACATGAAAATTTGAATCTTGAAGTTGAACAATGATTTTGATTAGCGGTGAGCCCTGGTGAGAACTATAGTCTCTCTTTTTTTTTTTTGAGACTGAGTCTTGTTTTGTCACCTAGGCTGGAATACAGTGGCGTGATCTTGGCTCATTGCAGCCTCTGCCTCCTGGATTTAAGTGATTCTCCTGCCTCAGCCTCCTGAGTAGCTGAGATTACAGGTGGGCACCATCATGCCCAGCTAATTTTTTTTTTTTTGGTATTTTAGTAGAGACAGGGTTTCACCATGTTGGGCTGGCTGGTCTTGAACTCTTGACCTCAAGTGATCCGCCTGCCTCGGCCTCCCAAAGTGCTGGGATTACAGGAGTAAGCCACCACACCTGGCCAAGAACTATATTCTCTAACCAGATAAAGTGTTATATGTTATAGCATGATAAGAAGAGATGTGTCTAAAGAGGGTAAGTAGACCAAGTGGTGGCTCATGCCTGTAATTCCTGCACTTTGGGAGGCCAAGCTGGGCAGATCGCTTGAGGTCAGGAGTTCAAGACCAGCTTGGACAACATGGTGAAACACCCCATCTCTACTAAAAATACAAAAATTAGCCAGGTGTGGTGGCGCGCACCTGTAGTCCCAGCTACTCAAGAGGCTGAGGCAGGAGAATTGCATGAACCAGGGAGGTGGAGGTTGCAGTGAGCCAAGATTGTACCACTGCACTCCAGCCTTGGGTGACAGAGTGAGATTCCATCTCAAAAATAATAAAATAAAATAAAGAGGATAAGTAGGACTCTTGTCTTAAAAATAAAATTAATTTGTTCAACTGCTTGTTAACTAGTATGTGACAGATAAAATATGACTAAGGCATGGTCACCTATTTCGGGGCTGTCGCTAAGTTATACCTTTATGCAAATTAGATGCAAATTAGAAAAAGGCATGCTCTCTGGACACACAACTCCCAGGGCTCAAACTGGTGAAGAGGTGGCACCTTTGAAGCAACAGCTTTTTGCACCTGAGCAGACACAGCCTCCTCCAGAATGCATGGCTTGATGAGTGGAGGATCGGGCCCTTCTTGTCCTTTTATAAATGCTCTTGTGCAGATAACAGCCTGACAAACTCTGTGCAGTGGCCCTTGTCTAAAGCAACATTGTCCAGTAGAAATACATAATTTTGGATTTTCTAATAGCCACTTTAAAAGATGAAACAGGTAAAATTCTTTTAAATAATTTTATTTAATCCAATATATCAAAAAATTAATATTCAATATAAAAGTCAATGGTATATTTTATATTCTATTTTCTAATTTTTTACTAATACACTATTTTCATATTAATGTCAAGTTGGACAAAATGCATTTCAGGTGCTCAGTTACGACATGTGACTAGGATTACAGGCGTGAGCCACCGCTCCCGGCCACAACACTTTATTATTATACAACCCAAAGTGTGGTATGTGTACCACTGTCATAAGTGAGAAGATTTTTGATGATACTCAAACTTTTTAAATATTAATAGTTATGTACTATGTTATTTACTATTACATTATGTACTATAACGTCTTAGAAAACAGTATAGTTACCCCATCACGTCTGTGACTTAAGGAATATTGTTCAGAACAAAACTAATTTTTAAAAAATTCAATTTAATAAAAATATCAATGATATTTAAAAATCATGAAAATGGTATAATGACAATTGAGAAATATTGCAATACTAGATAGACTGGGTCTGTAAGATGTTATTTCTAAGCTTGTTGCTTAAACGTGAATTTTGTTTACCTCGTAGTAACTTTCAGTGTTGTGTTTTTCTGATCTCATATACAGAACCTATGACAATGCCTTCATTTTTGGGTTTTTTTCACTTCTGTTGGAATCTTCTCTCTTTTCCCTTATTCTACCTCAATTCTTTGTATGTAGTAGATACTCAATAAATATTTGGTCAATGAATCTTACTGTTGTAAGATTATAGGACCAAGAGAAACTTAGTTCCAATTTTATTCTAAATGTTAAACTTTTAAATTTGCTTTTAACTGTCCAAACTTAGAGCCTGTAAGCAGAAACATAAGCTCCAACTTAAAGATTAATGAAATGCCTAAGATATATCTACACATCCATTAGATAGAAGCATGCGATTACTTTAGAAGTAGGAAATGAGCCCTTTCAGAATTGTGAGTACTAAAAATTCCAACTTAAGCAAAAACAATCTTTTAATCTTTGTGTATGGCTAATCATAATAGTCGATTACAAAGTTCAAGACCTGGCAGAAAAGTTATAAATATTATTTTTCTGTCTTTGTAGGTGATCTCATCCATATCACAACTTGTGTTGTCAACTACATATGAATGAATCACTGATCTCCAATGCAGACTTCTCTGAGCTGTACACTCTTGATACTTTCTTTTAGATGACTGAGTGGCATTTCATATTCAACATATTCAAAATTGAACTCATGATTTCCCTCCACAAAACAAACTAGTTCATTTCTAATGTTCCTTTTTCATCTGTCCATCTGCTTAGCTAGCTAGCTCTGAAAGCTAAGAAGCTGTGACTCATCTTTGACACTTCCAAAACTTCCATTACTGATATCAAATCCCCAGTCGGTGATTATTATTATTGGTTTCACTTCCTAACTGACTCTGAAATCCATGTACTTCTCTGCATACATACTGCCACCCAATTTAGTGCTACTTTCATTTCTTGCCTTGCATACTGTACTACCTTTACCATATTCACATCTGTTCTTTACTTTCCCCAGTCAGTTTTCTACAGTATAGTCAAGGTGATCTCAATATGCAAGTCTGAGGATGACAATATCCAAAAGAAGATGACATCCTCTTTGTTGAAAACAGCAGTGTCTTCCCATTGGTTTTATGAAAAAATCCAACCTCTCTCTGTGGTTTTTAGATAGCTTGGCCTCTACTTAACTCTTTATTTCCATTTGTTACTTGATCACGTACTATCTGTGATCTGGGCATGATTGTTGGCTTTTTCCTATTGGCAGATTTTTATAGGTACCTTCCTTGCTGTTTCAAACAAATTTCCGTCTATTAGTCTAACTTTAACTATTTAATTCCTCTTCCTCCTTCAGTTATCACTCACATAGGGACCCTGTTATATCTCCTTAGAAAATATTCTTTCTTGGATAGCTTAGTTGTTATTTTAACTTTTTCTGTATATTGATTTTATTTGATATCTATTCATGTATTCTTTTCACTCAGCTAGAAGTTTCATTGAGGGCACTGTTTGCTCCTCTCTTGCCAACTATTGTATATTGAGCACTTAGCACGTAGCAGGCACACCATTAAGTATTGAATGAATGTCTGGATCTACTTGCATGATGTGGGCATGTGTTAAGATTTTCATTAAATAACTTGGTTGTCTGCTGAATTTATATTTTCCTTTACTCTGTTTCATAGAAGTTATGATTAGGATTTCTATGATAAAAATTGATCAGGCATTTACTGAATTTATATTTGCCTTTACTGTGTTTCATAGAAATTATATTTTTACTGGATTTGATGTCAAAACAATTTGGATTCAGTTTAATTCAGGGTATATCTTTTCTTAATTTCTTTCCCCTTTAACATTTTACAGTGGTTCCACCAATAATGACAAGAGACAGTGATGGTTATGAAAACTCAACAGATGGTGAAATGTTTGACAAAGATGCTCTGGAGGAAGATTCAGAAAGTGTTAGTGAAATAGGAAGTGATGAGGAATCTGAAAATGAAATTACAGGTGTCAGTAGAGCTTCAGGTGATGATGATAATGGAAGTGAAGATGATGAAGAAGAGAATGAAGATGAGGATAGTGGGGATGATGATGAAAGTGACAGTGGCCCTGATCTTGCAAGGGGTAAAGGAAATATAGAAACTAGTTCTGAAGATGAAGATGATATGGCAGATTTGTTTCCAGAAGAATCTGGTTTTGAGCATGCTTGGAGAGAATTAGATAAAGATGCTCCTCGTGCTGATGAGGTAACCTTTTGAATAAACAAGATTATTTGTGAAAAACATAGTATAAGCAGCTTTTATGACTGGTGGAATTGATGTTATTAAGTGGGAAAAGCTTATTGGTAATAATATTCTTGGTGATTCTGATTAAAATTTGGTGTGGAATATTTATGAACTAGAAGATGTCCAAGCAGATAAGGAAGGAACTCTACTTAAATAATGAAAAGTTGCATGAAATTTGTAATACTTGGTTTAGCTAGTAGTTTATATTTCTGTTCGTATGGCGCCTAATAGAAATGCCACAGGGTAACATACTCAACTTCCTTACTCATGCATGCATGGCAAAATAGCTTAGCAAACTTGGTAGTTAAAAAATCAGCTTATGATGATGTTCTGATTTAAGAATTAAGAACCAAGTAAGAGAAAATGCTTATCTGTTATGGTTTACTATTGTTTGGCTCATTCGAAGTTCTCCTTTATATACTGAATTACACTTAGATAACTGTACTGTTAATTTCAAAGCATAGGTGACAGAAGGCATTACATTTTTAGAATCTTTATTTTTCAAGTATAGAGAATGATATGGATTATGTGCTATTTAATTCTTCTCAGATTACACGTCGATTAGCAGTTTGTAACATGGACTGGGATAGATTAAAGGCAAAAGATTTGCTGGCTCTGTTCAATTCATTTAAACCCAAAGGAGGTGTTATATTTTCCGTCAAGGTGAGAATTGATTCATTTTGAAGTAAATATTTCTAGGCATTTTAAGTTAAATCTAATTTTTGTTTTAAGCCATAGTTTTCCTTTTAAGGAAAATAATGTTAAAGTTGTCTAATACGATTGAGTGTGAAACTTCTATAACAGGTATAAATCTTAGAAAGGAAGAGGTAAAATTATTATTGATAGGTTATGTGATTGTTTACACTTTAAAAACCCAAAGAAATAAGAGCTCACTAAAGGGACCGGGTATAAGAAACGTTTTTTAGGCCGGGCGCGGTGGCTCATGCCTGTAATCCCAGCACTTTGGGAGGCCGAGGCGGGTGGATCACGAGGTCAAGAGATCGAGACCATCCTGGTCAACATGGTGAAACCCCGTTTCTACTAAAAATACAAAAAAATTAGCTGGGCATGGTGGCGTGTGCCTGTAATCCCAGCTACTCAGGAGGCTGAGGCAGGAGAATTGCCTGAACCCAGGAGGCGGAGGTTGCGGTGAGCCGAGATCGCGCCATTGCACTCCAGCCTGGGTAACAAGAGCTAAACTCTGTCTCAAAAAAAAAAAAAGAAATGTTTTTTAAAATAAATTGCATTCCTTATTGCTAACACTGGCCAATTTTTTAAAAATTCTAATACTAGAAGCAAAACCATATAAAGTCCTTGGGAATTACCTTAATGAACAGAAATGACCTATGTGAAGTAAACTGTAACACTCGATAAATTTGAAAAACTTACATAAATTTAGGGACACCATATTTCAAGCCAACCTAATGATTAAGAATCCAGGCTTGGCATTATTACAGATCTGGGTTCAAATCATGATTCTCATAAGTGCTATGTGATCCTGGATCCTTTATTAATTAATCTCTCAAATATGTTTACATCTTTCTAACATATCCAAATGGATATAACAATAGTATTGGTGGTTGTAAGGATTAAGTATAAAGGAGCTCACACTACGTATTTAGTGCAGTGCCTGAAATAGCCCTGCCCTCAATCATTAGAGATTGAGTCTCCCTTATCCAAAATACTTGGGACCAGAAGTGTTTAGAATTTCAGATTTTGAAATAAAATTGCATTATATATCTGTTTCTCTCCAGCCAAAGTGATCTATTTTTAAAGAAAATTTCTCAGGATGCTCTAGCTTACTATAGTGGGTTTGGAAGTGAGTCACCCTTGCTGTTTTTATTGAGTCAAACAGGTCTAGATATTTGTGACAATGAATGCACAAATTACGTTGATTCTGTTTTTTCTTTTTAGATATATCCTTCAGAGTTTGGAAAGGAGAGGATGAAGGAAGAGCAAGTTCAAGGACCAGTAGAGCTACTAAGTATTCCCGAAGATGCCCCAGAAAAGGACTGGTATTAAATCACTATAGAACATAAAACTACTAAACCTCATAAATTCATGTCATTAGTTCAGAATTCTGGTCACCATAACAGTTAAAACTAAAGTTTACATTTGTGCCATTCATGGTTAAAACAGGTTGCAAAACAGATTTAAAGTCTGTCAAAAGTGGTACATTATTCCAAGAAGATTTTTTTTTGTGGGTATATTTATATTTCTGTATTCATGAAAATAATTATTGCAGTTTTGTAAAACATTTCATGATTTAACTGATTTGGAGTTCTTTCGAGTTCCTTCAGCCATCTTGCTCTGAATTAGTACGTTTTGCTTTTTTTGAGACATCATTGAAGCTCTGTTTGCCTTGAAATTATATAATTTTTCTTATTTGAGAATCAAATGGAAAAGTGAAAGAATGTTTTTTTATCATGGTGCAGTGTAGAAAATAAAATAGTTTTAAGCCACTAGGTGGCGATCTATTTGCACTTTAAAATGAGGGTTAAATGTATCAGTGACAGAAGAGAGCAGATGAAGAATGTGTGATAACAATGTTTTGTGTGGAAACTTAAAAGAGTGTGTGGTATCAGTGCTTTGTGTGGAAACTTACAAAAAAAAGGAATATGCTGTAGTTAAGTGAAATTAAACTTACAGATTTTTAAGGGAACACTGCAAAATCAGAAATGTCTTTGTAGCTAATGCTTTTCTAACATATTTTATAATAATCGTCATTGGTTTTATTTGAGAAGGTGATATGTGGTAGCAAAGTAACTATTCTATGAGTTAAATTATAGATAGGCTCATGTAATTCCCACACTCTTCTTTTTTAGATACCAAATTCCAATCCAAATACCTGTACCTTGTGAGTGTAAGTTGAGCTTTTAAGTATTTAATGTTCATAAAGGCAAAGTCATGAAGGAAATATGGCGTGGAGTGAAGACCAGCTTGTAATATGTTTTTCTTGAAAAAAATGCATTTATTTTTTAAAGAGAAATTTTTGTGTTTCTGTATGCTTAATGAGTTTTTCCCACTTCAGGACCTCTAGAGAAAAATTGAGAGATTATCAATTCAAACGACTGAAATACTATTATGCAGTAGTAGATTGTGATTCTCCAGAAACGGCTAGTAAAATTTATGAGGATTGTGATGGCCTGGAATTTGAAAGTAGTTGTTCTTTCATAGATCTAAGGTAATCCAGTGTGTGTATTACCAATTTAATCTTTTAGTACAACATGATTATGAGAAGTAAAATATTTGAACTGGTAGTGATCTCAGTTTTATATTCTAAAATGATTTTTTGCTTTTCGGTGAACTCTATTGTGTGGAACATCACTCCTAAGAAAGAAAACCAAGAAAATGCTAAAGTATTACATATGAATCATCCCCACATTTTTGTCCTTTCAAACATATTGGCTCTGTTTTTAAGATGGTGTAACCTACATGATGATATTTCCTTGCAACTGCCTTTTAGAGCAAGGGACCAGATGAGGTAACTTTTAAAAATGCATGGAGAGGCCAGGCACAGTGGCTTACGCCTGTAATCCTAGCACTTTGGGAGACCGAGGCAGGCGGATCACAAGGTCAGAAGTTAAAGACCAGCCTGACCAACATGCTGAAATCCTGTCTCTACTAAAAATACAAAAATTAGCTGGGCGTGGTGGTGCATACCTGTAATCCCAGTTACTCAGGAGGCTGAGGTGGGTGAATCACTTGAACCCAGGAGACAGAGGTTGCTGTGAGCAGAGATGGCGCCATTGCACTCCAGCTTGGGTTACAGAGCGAGACTCAGTCTCAAAAAAAAAAAAAGAATGCACGAAGGAAGGGACAGAGGAATTTGCTAACAGACTGGTATCTCTACATCCATGCTATCCAGTATAGTAGCCACTAGTCACATACGGTTATTTTAGTTAAATAAAATTTAAAATTTAATTGCATAGTCACATTTCAAATAATTAATGGTTACATGGACAAAGCAGATACAGATCATTGCCCTTGTCACAAAAAGTTCTGTTGGACAACACTGCTCTGAATGTAAATGGCTAAATGTGCAATAAGGAAATAAGAATCAACCTTAAGCTTTCCCTTATTTTCATTGATACTTTATGTATATGATATTTTGTATTTGGAATGCTTACCTATTAATAATTATATTTGATCTTCAAAATACAGTATAGCCAGCTGGGCATAGTAGCTCACACCTGTAATCCTAGCACTTTGGGAGGCCTAGGCAGGAAGATCACTTGAGCCCAGGAGTTCGAGATCAGCCTGTGCAGGATAGTGAGACCCTGTCTCTACAAAAAATTTTGAAAGTAAAAATTAGCCAGACATGCTGGCACACACTTGTAGAAGATTGCTTGAGCCCAGGGCATTGAGACTTCAGTGAGCCATGATTATGGCATGGCTCTCCAGCCTGGGTGACAGAGCAAGACTCTCTGACAATAATAACAACAAAAAATATGTAGTCAGTGACTGCACTATCAGAAGTCTGGATCTTTTTGAAACCTGAGGGACCCATATGTGCTTGCACCTGATTCATTAACTGACTCCTAAAGCAGGATTTCTATCTATACAGCATTCCTTTAAATTTAGTGGAATTATAGAGTTATAGGTTATGAATTTCAGAAATTCATATGAAGATGAATTCATTCAGAAATATACAAAGATTATGTCTAACATTGTTTTCCTCTTAAACGTGTGTTTTTTTTGAAAGTTATATGTATGTATGTATGTATAAACTACAACTAATTAGATGAGAATCTAAACTGGTTATCACTGTGGCGTATGTTTAAATTTTTTTTTTCTTCTTAGATTTATACCAGATGATATTACTTTTGATGATGAGCCTAAGGATGTTGCCTCGGAAGTGGATTTAACAGCATATAAACCAAAATATTTCACATCTGCTGCAATGGGAACATCAACGGTATTTCTTAACTTTAAAAAATATGTAGCTGGACTCTATGGCTTTATGAAAAGATTTTTTATATTATAGCATCTTTAGAAATGGAAAATATTAATTTTGTTGTTGTTTTTTCTTGAGACAGAGGCTTGCTCTCTTACCCAGGCTGGAGGCGATTCTCATGCCTCAGCCACCCAAGTAGCTTGGATTACAGGTGTGCGCCACTACACCTGGCTAATTTTTATATTTTTACTAGAAACAGGGTTTTGCCATGTTGACCAGGCTGGTCTTGAACTCCTGACCTCAAATGATCCGCCCACCTTGGCTTCCCAAAGTGCTGGGATTATAGGCATGAGATACTGCTCCTAGCCTCAAAGTATTCAAAATTTTAATGCATGGGTACAAATAGAAATGAGACAGAAGTGTGTCTGCATCTACCATATCTGTGAACCTGTTTTCAGGTTCTTATTATGCCTTTAAGCCTGTGTCAGTTACCTGCTGATGTTTCTTTTTTCTCTTCTGTCTTTCCTACACGCTCTACTAAGTAATACATCAGTTACTAATATCCTAGGGAATAAGGAGAAGTGCTTAACAAATTACCTCCCAGCACAGTTAAACAAAACTAGTGAAAATTTAAAATAGGAGTACCTTTTTCTGCAATGATTCAAAATTATAAAAAGAATTGATACAGAATTATTAAGGTATAATATCATATTACTACATAGTACCAAGCAACCAAAATATTTTTGTCTATTGAAATAGTTTATTACTTAGCTGACTACCTTCTCCATTTTTTTTTTTTTTTTTTTTTTTTTTTTTTTTTTTTTTTTTTTTTTTTTTTTTTTTTTTTTTTTTTTTTGAGATGGAGTCGTGCTATGTCTCCCAAGCTGGATTGCAGTGTCGCAATCTTAGCTCACTGCAACCTCTGCCTCCTGGGTTCAAGTGATTCTCCTGCCTCAGCCTCCCCAGTAGCTGGGATTACAGGTGTGCGCCACCATATACAGCTAATTTTTGTATTTTTAGTATAGACTGGGTTTCACCAGGTTGGCCAGGCTGGTCTTGAATTCCTGAGCTCAGGTGATCTGCCTGCCTCAGCCTCCCAAAGTGTTGGGTTACAGGCGTGAGACACTGCTGTTGGCCCCTTCTCCCTTTTCTTCCAATAACCCTTCTGTCCACAGCTGTACTCTAATACCTACACTAGCTTCCCTCTGCTTTTCCTGTGTGATAAATCACTGTGCTTCTCTGAGGAGGGACTGGTAACAGAGAGAGTAGCTGTATCTGTCACCTGCTGTACTGTGGTGGGCACAGATGGCATTGATTAGTTACTGGGTTTAGTAAAACTCTACATAGTAAGCAAAGTCTAAGAAAATCAGTCATATGAAATATAAAGTCCTGTTATTTTCAGGAACGAAATAATGATTAGGGCCAGCCTGTCCAGGCAGCCAGTGTAGCGTTCCTGGGTCCTGGCTGTACCATCAACATCTGTCCTAGTTCCAGCATTGGTTTGGTGGTTATCAGCTCAGGCTTAATTATCAGAATAGGGATTGTTTCTGAATCCTGTGACTAGCTGGAATTTCTGAGATAGGTGACAGTGATTTTAAGGATCTTGATTCATTGCTGTCTCTTTTGCTCTCCTTTTCTGGGGGCATTGTCCTGAGGAGAAAAAATGAAAACCAAGGATGTGGGACCTACCCTGTGATGAAGACAAAATATCTAGCAGGGCCTTATGTGATAATCGGGGCCATGTAGAGTACAGGAGCCAGTCATCACATCAGTCATGTCATAGATGAATTCATGTATCATGGGAGTATAAGCTACTTCCAACTAATAGATGCTTTTCTCATCAGTGGCTCTTAATCGTTTTTTAAAATGTACCCCACTGAGATTGTGTTACTTTATCAACAGATTTCATATAGTTTGCACATCTCCTGAAATCTTTGAACTCCAGGTGAAAAACGTGTTTTCACTGATTTATAATGTTAACTTTTTGGTTTGAGATAGAGTTTTGCTCTTATTGTCCAGGCCGGAGTGCAGTGGCACAATCTTGGCTCGGTGCAACCTCTGCCTCCCCAGTAGCTGGGACGAAAGGCCTTCTGATTCACCTGCTTCAGCCTCCCATGTAACTGGGATTACAGGCACCCGCCACCACGCCCAGCTAATTTTTTGTGTTTTTAGTAGAGACGGGGTTTCACCATGTTGGCCAGGCTTGTCTCAAACTCTTGACCTCAGGTAATCCACCCTTGGCCTCCCAAAGTGCTAGGATTACAGGCGTGAGCCACTGTGCCTGGCCCATAATGTTAACTTGTTTACCGGTACATTTTCTTAGTTTTTTTCACTGTAATTAATTTACACACTGGTTAATTTTTACTATCAATAATGGAGTCTCCTGTAGATAGTAGAGAACTGGGAGGAGGCACAAGTTAATAAAAATGATTCCCTTTCACAAATAGGATACTATTTATTAATCATGTCATTCATATATATGTTTTAATGTGTCTTAGCTTTTAACTTACTGTTAAACATCCAAGTTAACAACATATATTCTTTAACAAGTTTGACTTGACATTTCCATTTTCTTATGTTATTTTTTCATATTCATTGGTGAAAGGTGGAAATCACTTGGGATGAGACTGATCATGAAAGAATTACGATGCTCAACAGGAAGTTTAAAAAGGAAGAGCTTTTAGACATGGATTTTCAAGCCTACTTAGCTTCCTCTAGTGAAGATGAAGAGGAGATAGAAGAAGAGCTACAAGGTACATGTTAATCTTTTAGTGACCATTAATGGACAAAGGACTTTGACAGTAGATTTAAAGGAAGAGTCAAATTCTGTCTACAGATATACTCACATACACAGTATTAAATGTATTTGTAGACAGTGATTGATTTTTAAAAAATATTTTCTTTGGCTGAATTTAACTATAAATATTTTGTTTAAAACCGTGACCTAACCAAGCATGGCCTTTTAGGCTTTTCCTGATTCATATGGTTGCACAGTTTCTTAGTAAACCAGTGAAATGATCTTTTAGGCACCCCTCCCCTTTGCCTTTTTAAAAATAAGAGCATCATTTAGATTAATTAAATATTTTTACATTCCATTTTTTCAAGTAGTTAGAAAGTAGACTCTCAGTGTCTATAATTATTCCTTTGACTGCTTTTAAAGTTTTCTCTTTGTTTTTTTTGTCTTTCTGCAGTTTTACTGTGATAAGCCTAAAAGTAGATTTCTTTTAATTTATGGAGCTTGAGGTTTGTTGTTGGGTTTCATTTATTTGTGGAGTGGTATCTTTCATCAGTTTTGGAATCTTCTCAGCCATTATGTTTTCGGATGTTGTTTCTTTATCTTTCTAGAACATCAACTAAATACATGTTAGATCTTTTCATTGTATCTTGCCTGTCTCTACTCTAATTTTTAATCCGTTGTCTCTGTACTACATTCTGGATATTTTCTTCTGACCTACCTTCCAGATCACTAACTGTCTTTTCAGCAGTGTTAAATCTGCTGATAGACCTCTCCATTGAGTTCTTAATCTTGGTTATTATATTTTTTACTTATGGGGGTTGTATTTGGCTATTTTTTTCAAGTCAGAAATACCACTTTTAATATTTTTTACTCATTGCCGATAGTTTCAACATATTCTTCATACCTATAAGCAGAGTAAACATGTTTTTATAATCTCTGATAGTTTTAATATTTCATGTATTTTCAGGTTGATTTCTATTGTTTTACAAGATATTTGTCTCTTGTTTACTTGTGTGCCTAGTTAACTCTATGTGCTACTTTGATATTTAAAGTTAGGGTATCTTTAATCAGAGAAAACTTTAATTTATTTTGGTTGGTCTAGAACCACATTTCTCCAAGTGTTAAGACTTGAGGTTCCCTGGCTTCTGCGGTGATTAAATTCTCCATGAGGGCTGGTTTACTTCAGATTGACTATTTCCCTGGGAGTATATCTCTCTGGGTGCTAATATTTAATGTCAGGGTACTAATTGAAATTCCCTCTTTTGTTGGGAACTTTTGTCTTCTTGATCCTTAAAGGCTACTAAAACCACAGTTGAGTTTCACAGCTGTTTTTTCTATGGATCAAGAAACAGGAAATGATTTCAGAGCAAAACAGGTCTTTAACCCTGGGATCATCCCTCTAATATTCCCTTCCTGTTTTTGACAAGTAATTCTTCTCTAACTTGACAGTTCAACTTTATAAAATATTTTTAAAATATTTAATCCAACTTAATTCCAACTTAAGGTCTTCATTGAAAGGGTTAGTCTAAAGTAGTTAGCTTGCTCATAAGAAGTTCTCAAATTATCTTTATGTTTATTCAAGTTGTTTTTGTTTTTTGAGACGGAATCCCAGTCTGTCACCCAGGTTGGAGTGCAGTGGCGCAATTTGGGCAACCTCTTCCTCCTAGGTTGAAGCAATTCTCCTAGCTCAGCCTCCCAAGTAGCTGGGACTGCAGGCACTCGCAAGTGCCACAATGCCTGGCTAATTTTTGTATTTTTAGTAGACGTGGAGTTTCGCCATGTTGGCCAGGTTGGTCTTGAGCTCCTGACCTTAAGTGATCCACCCACCTCAGCTTCCCAAAGTGCTGGGATTATAAGCATGAGCCTCTGTGCCTGGCCTTTTTTTTTTTAATGACCGAAATGATTAATGGTATATAGATGATTCTTGAACAACATGGGTTTGAAATGTGTGGGTCCACTTATAAATGGGTTTTTTTCTGCCCTTGCCACCCCTGAAACTATAAGGCCAAATCCTCTTCCTGCTCCTCCTCTGCCTACCCAGTGTGATGACGACAATGAGGGTGAAGGCTTTTATAATGATCCACTTCCATGTAATGCATGCATAGGAAATATATTTCTCTTCCTTATGATTTTCTTAGTAACATTTTATTTTCTGTAGTTTATTATAAGAATGCAGCATATAATACACATAATATACAAAATATGTGTTCACTGACTGTGTTATTGGTAAGGCTTCCACGGAACAGTAGACTTAGTTTTGGGAGAATCAAGTTACATGTGGATTTTCTACTGTGCCTAGGGTTGGCGCCTCTAACCTCCATATTGTTCAAGAATCAACTGTACTTTTACATGTATATGCTGTTTGCTTAAAATAGCTCACTTTGTAGAAATAAAGCCCCCAGACCCCTTTTTCCCTGTATTTGACCTGTGTCTGTTTGGAAATTGGTTGCCTGGTTGTAATTTCTTGTCAACTTTTGGTTGATGCTATCTGCCTAATACCTTCACATCTTCATTCTTATCTAATAGAAGAATTCCCAGTCATGAAAAATTATGAGTAAGAGGTTTAGTGCTGACAGAAAGTGAAGAACCCGTAAGTGTTTAACATAGATATAAGTATTTTAAATTAGCAAGAATGAGTATTCTTTAATTTGTAGCTTAACATTTTTCAGAGCTTTGTTGTTTTCCTTTTGCATCTGTGTTATTTTTATAGCCTAAATGTTAAATTAAATAAATTCTAAAATGTTTCTTTAGTATTACCATAGTGTTATTAAACCTTGACTTTCTTGGATCCTATGATTGGTCTATCACTGTTTCTTTTAGACTACTGAAGATGACGCTTCATTTTTCTAAGCTTTCCATAAAATACTACTCTTGAACAGTATGGAAAATCATGTTTCATTATTCTGATTTCTTTGTTCAGACCTCTCATATTAATGCAATCACATAATTGCTTAAGTATTTAATACTCTTGGAAAATGTGTATTTGCCATGGGAGTGAGCTGGGCACGAAGAGAGTCAACATTTTTTTTAAGGTCTTAGTGGCTGATGCTTGTTAATTTTTTTGGCATTCCAAATAACTGGATGACCATTTTATTTTTTATTGTTCACAGAACAGCTGAGTCCTTTTTACAGTTATCCTCTGTCTTTTCCCCTCATAGATGTGGAGGAAGACATAATTATTTATCAGTATTTCATTTTTATTTATATGCCTATATGGACCTTTAGAACTTTTCTGAAAATTCTGGTTAGTTTTTCCTCACTAGCAGCTGTAAGATAAAGGAAAAAAGATAACTTTTTATACACACGTGTGAAGATTGGATACAAGTTTTTCAAATAGATTTCTGTTTTGGGAGAACTGAAGTTTAAAATGACATTTTTGATATTAGGGCAGCTAATATTGTGAATAATAAGCATTAATTTGTTAATACTTTCTGGTTAAGAGCTTGGGCTCTGCTGGTTTCAAATCCTAACTTCACCGTACATAGATTAGGTTTGCTAAACCCCCTGTATCTTTCTTCCATAGCTGTGAAATGAGGATCATAATTGTACCAGGCTTATGGTTGGAAAGATCGAAATGATGTGCCGTGTATCATGTATTTTTATATCTTAAAACTTTAATAAATAATGTCTTTTTGTTTGAGACACACCACTTTTTTTAAAGCATATATTTTTCTTCAGCATTTTAATTGATTACAAATTTACTATATCTGTAATTTAGTACCTGTCATAGATACATTAGTATATTTGTATACCTTAGAGTTACTGAATATTTCTGCTTATTGTTTGTAAGAGAGCATAGCAGGGTGGCCTACTGTTAGGATTATTTTTTTTTCACTCCTTATATAGTGTTAAGGCTTTCACAAACTAGTGTCCTTGAGTTGTGAAAAAACAGAGCTACATGACTTACCCCACGTTTTAGAGCTTCAGAAAGTAAAATTTCAGTACTGGAAAAAAATCAGTTTAAAGTAAGCCATCAGAGACTTACTACTAAAATTTTAACTTGGAAGGAGCTTGCTTCTAATTATGTTTTCAGAAGTAAGATTTTAATAGAAAGAAATACTTTGCCATTTGTTAATGTGTTCCTGATGTTTTATCCATTGAATTATGGGATACATGACAGAATTCCATCCAACATTATTATTGTGGTACAAAGCACAAACAGGAAAAAAATGAATTTCAGCTGTTTGAATGAAAATAAAAGTGTGATAGGCTAGAAAGAATGTCCTGAACCATTTTTTATTTATTTTAGAAAAAAATATATACATACAGAAATAGTTACTTAACCAAATTTTTTCTATAACACCTTTTTAAGAAGTAAGGACATTGATTATATGAACTTGCTGAATAAAGAAAAATGTAAATGAATTTTTTAAATTAAAAAAGATACAAGAACAATGTGTTAACACTGATGTTTCCCAGCTAAATGCTTAATAATATCAGACATTTTTGGTGAGCAGTTAGCAATAGGTTATAGAGGAGAGGGACTTCATTATCCTGCTTGTAGAGTTTCCTTTACTTGAGACAATTAGTTCAATAAGTCTGTATGTTTTGCATTAAAACCCAGGTTTCTGATTTGTTTTTAATTTGGAGACTTGCATTGGAAATGTAGAACAAACTTTTTGGTGTATTAGTTTTCTTGGGTATTTATTGCCCATGATTTTTATACTGTTTCTTTGTTTGTATTCTAATTATTTTTACAGAACTAGGAAATGCAAATGTGAATATTTTTCCACACAGTGAAATTAATTGAAGTAACTCCTAATTCATGTTTATTTTTAGTATATTAATGAGATCATTGAAGTAAGTATGCTTGCTTAAAAATGGAAAGGTTCCGTGGGGCGTGCCTGGCCACGTTTTCTGGGACTTGGGTCCTGTGTCCTGGGAAAGTGGGGTATGGCCAGAAAGGTGGTCACCCCTCACCCGTCACATGACACACATTCATGGGGAACCTGGCACTAGACCGTTCATAAATGACCTGCTTCTGGTTCATGGTTTCATACGTAGCAGAGCAGCTCCCTTGCTTCGATCTATTGAAAGTCAGCCCTCAACACAAGGGTTTGTTAAAAAAAAAAAAAAAAAAAAAAAAAGAAAAGAAAAGGTTCCAGTATTGTTAGGTTTGGATTATAAACAACTGCCTTTATCTTGTCTCTTTGGTCTGAACAGCTAAATCTCCAAACTGAGTTCATCCCAACTATATTCAGCCTACATTTATTCAGCGTAACATTTTAAAGCACTGTGCTGGACAATGGAGGACATAAGGAGGGATAAAAATGTCATCTTCATTGTCTTGCAGCTTATGGGAAAGAGAAGCCCAAAGGTGTTATGTGACTGCAGAATTATCAAATATAAATTTTAATGAAAAGGGTGATTCCCAGGCATACTACTATGACAGTGCAAATTTATATTGCAACTGATTTTTATTCTACGTGAGACCCTAAGTCTTTCATTTAATATTCAGAAGTTTAAGTCTGATTTTTGATATCCTGTGGTCTTAACAACGTCTTTTAAAAGAAAGTGACTGTGAGATCTGAACACTAGAGTTACAAGTGAATTATTTCTGTGTATTGTGAATTTTTTTTTTTCATTAGGTGATGATGAAGTCAATGTAGAAGAAGATGGGAAAACAAAGAAAAGTCAGAAGGATGATGAAGAACAAATCGCCAAGTACAGGCAGCTCTTACAGGTTATTCAAGAAAAAGAAAAGAAAGGCAAAGAAAATGATATGGAAATGGAAATTAAATGGGTTCCAGGTAAGAATTAGATACTAAAAGTTTTCTCTTTTTCCAATTTCAGTATGTTGAGTACATTTTAGATATGAAGCAGCTGGAAATGTTTTAGTGAGGATCTTAACATCATATTTGCATACACTGTTTAACTAACTTAATGACTAGCAGTTTAGACTCATACCAGCTTATTCTTGATTAGTTTCTTGATTGATTTACTAACTATAAATTATTCCTGTCCATTTATCAGAGTAGCCTTTCCTAGGTTTGAGCCTGTATTCTCAAGCTATAGAAACTTGAATGAATCCAGGCACCATGTGTTCTAAAGTTATTACACTTCTTTTGAAGATGTTTAATTCTTTATTTTTTTTTCCTTTTTTAAAGATGGGGTTTCACCATGATGGCCAGGCTGGTCTTGAATTCCTGACCTCAGGTGATCCACCCACCTCGGCCTCCCAAAGTGCTAGGATTACAGGCGTGAGCCACCACACCTGGCGAGGATGTTTAATTCTTAAGTGACCTTTTCTTCCATAACCCCTACTAGTCCTTAATTCATGAAGTTTCACTAACACAAAATATGTATTACATAGTCTCCCATCTTCAA
This sequence comes from Cebus imitator, assembly GCF_001604975.1. NCBI lineage: Eukaryota > Metazoa > Chordata > Mammalia > Primates > Cebidae > Cebus > Cebus imitator. The sequence continues at coordinate 24,642 of NW_016107947.1, forward strand.
TCTTGCTTCGAATAGTCAAAGAAACATAGCATAGTAGAATAGAATAATACTAGTACAAAACTAATTACAACCATGTCAAAGCTAAACAAAGATAGAAGCTGGGATAAATCAGGATCATTCTGAGTAAACAGCAGTTGCCCAATTTTCATGGTTTCACTTTCTGCAGTTTGTTATCCAGGATAGTACAATAAAATACTTTGAAAGAGAAAGAGGAAACAGACTATGTTGATATAACTTTTATTATAGTATATTGTTCTATTTTATTATTGGTGGAGTTAATCTTTTACTGTGCCTAATTTATAAGTTAAACTTTATCATAGCTATAGATATATAGGGAAAAACATAGTATGTATAGTGCTCAGTACTATCCACAGTTTCAGGCATTCACTGTGGGTCATAGAATGTATCTTCCTCAGATAATAGGGGACTGCTGTACACATTTTTTTCAACAGTGCTGGGCATTGCAGCCAATACTGTTTTTGTATTTTACTGCTGTTTATATTATATATAACTTTTAAAACCAGGTACATTTTTGGATAAGGGTTTAGTTCTTTAGCCTTTATTAGTCTCTAGGAGAAAAAGTACTAACCAGTTGTAGGAATACCATTGCTTAAAACTTAAAAATGTTCTGTTATCAATTCTATTTTTTATAAGCAGCATGCTTTTATATTGGGAATACAACATTTGTTTTCATGGGTTTTTATTTGGGGAAAAATGAGGGTGTTTTGATATTTGAGGATTGACTGACTATTGTAGTAAATTTGCTAGGATGGACACATGTCTGCTGCATATTCCTGCAGGAATGAAGTGCTGTGTTGCAACCCATTTGTTTTAAATGTTTGGCTTCTGCAGGAAGTGGTGGTTAAAAACAAGTGAAGTTTACTGGTGTATCATATGACACGTGGTTGGGAGAACTCAGTTGATTTGGCCTGGAGAGGAAAAGTCTAAAAAGTGACTTTAACAGCTATTTTTAAGTACTTGTGGGATATGTAAATGAAGACTTAATCTCTTTTATTACCTCACTGGTTAGCACTGCTGCCACTGGATAAAAGTTGGAGGAAGGCAGATTTTAATGTAATAATATAAAGAGGAATTCTCTATATTATTAAAATTTTCTGGCAAAAAAACTAAAGTCTGCTTTAAGGCTGCTCTCTGTGTCAGTAAATTTCCACAATAAGGCTACATAATCATGCCACTCAGAGATGTTTGTGAAGAAATATTTTACTTGAGTCCCTTGACTTTATGATTCTAAGAAATGTTGAATTCTGTCTTTTAAGTTGAATACATTGTAGTTTAATTCTAATCTTAGAACAAGCTTATTGAATATATTTTAATATGAACATTTTTAAATTGAGGTATTCAGTTGTCGGTTTGAGAAAGCAGATCTAAAATAAACTGGATTGAGGTGTTTCATAGCAAGTATTTCAGAAATATATAATGCCAGTTATAAGGTACAGATATATGTTATAGGTTCTCACACTAAGTGGACCCCATCTAGATTGCGTCTTTGTTAACATAGTTATGAGGCTGGGTGCAGTGGCTAACTCCTGTAATCCCAACACTTTTGGAGGCTATCGTGAGTGGATTACTTGAGCCTCAGACATTCGAGACCAGCCTGGGTAGCATGGCAAAACCAGTCCATCTCTACAAAAAAAGACAAAAATTAGCTGGGCATGGTGGCGTATGCCTATAGTCCCAGCTACTGGTGAGGCTGAGGTGGGAGAATCACCTGAGCCCAAGAAGGTTGAGGCTGCAGTTAGCTGTGATCATGCCACTGCACTCCAGCCTAGGCAACAGAATGAGACCCTATCTCAAACAAACAAACAAAACATAGTTATGTAGGGCAAATACCTAAAAGTATTATTTATACCTATATCGGTAACTGGAAGATTTAAGCAATGCTTATGTTTCCTGGGTTAAACCTCCATTTGGTCATGGTACCTTATTTTTTTAAATATATTCCTAACTTAATTTAGTAATATTTTATTAAAAATATGTATACTTGTGACAAAGAGTAATATGATCTGTAGTTTTCATTCCTTGTATTGGTTTTTGGTGTCAAGGTAATGTTGGCCTTATGAAGTGGAAATGTAAAATGAAAGATTATCATCTGTGATTCCACTATCCTAATTCAACCACTGGTTAAGAAGATTTCAGTTTAATTTACCATTTCTCTGCTGTGGAATATTCAATCAGATTTCTACTCTTTCACTGCAGTGGACCTATAACATTGAAACAAAACAAAACAATAGGGCAAATCCCAAACCCACAAATATCAAGCTTTTCTTAAATCTCTTCATTTTTATCAGCAGCCAAGTAATTGACCTGCTTTCTCAGGGCCTTTTAATTTTTAAAACAAAGATGTGTTGTTCTCTCTTCCAGGTTAGAAATGTTTCCAAGCATGTCAGGACTAGTAGAGAGCAACCAGGCCACAATGAGACGCTGATGCTAGCATTCAGGCTTAATTCAGTAGTTAGTTACGTGACTTCCCTGCTCACACAGCAACTTTACTTGTGCTGTAGATCAACCTGTGGTTCTCTCACAAGCTGTTAAAACTACCAGTGTCAAAACCTAAAATGTAAATCTCAGATGCCAAGTATCCGGGATGTTATAAATAATCTATAGCTTTTTCCATATTTTGAATTATTTTCATAGGATAGTTTCCCAGAAATAGAATTACTAAGAAAGGGCATGAATACTTTTTGTGTCTTGAAGTTACTACCAAATTGCTTTCCAAAAGTGTTGTACCAGCTTATAATACCTTCAGCAATCAGTAAGAGTGTCAGTTTCACGGAATTATTGTCAACATTGGGCATATATTTTTTATTTTTAATTGAATAAGGGACAATTGATATTTTAAAGGTAAATTGCCATATTTTTTTTTTTTTTTTTTTTTTTTTTTTTTTTTTTTTTTTTTTTTTTTTTT
>NW_016107947.1:27752-36875 GCF_001604975.1 Cebus imitator
GCCTCCCAAAGTGCTGGGATTACAGGCTTGAGCCACCGCGCCCGGCCTAAATTGCCATATTTTTGAAGGCCCCTAGTGGGATATTATTACGTGTGAATCCTTATGTACATGCACATGCAAGTGTAAAGGGTTTTTCTGTGTGCTACACGTACATATGAGATCATTGAGCAGTCTTTCTATACCTTAGTTTATTCGTGTGGAAATTGGAACTAATAATGCCTTTATTGCTTAGAGATACTTGTTATAAACTACAAAATACTTTCATGACGTGTATTTCAGTGAATTTATGTCTTAAGAAATGTGTGTTTTCAGTAAGTTACCCTGAACTTCAGGACTTCTGTGATGTTATACTCCAGTAAACCACAGAGGGTCAGTGTGAGATTATATTATATATTCACTGGTTTTGTGGCTTGGATCTCCAAAATATTAACCTCTTCAGGAAAATAAGTACCCTTTTTTTTTTATGAGACGGAGTTTTGCTCTTGTTGCCCAGGCAGGAGTGCAATGGCATGATCTCAGCCCACCGCAACCTTTGCCTCCTTGGTTCAAGCAATTCTCCTGTCTCAGCCTCCCAAGTAGCTGAGATTACAAATGCATGCCACCATGCCTGGCTAATTTTTGTATTTTTAGTAGAGACAGGGTTTCATCATATTGGTTGGGCTGTTCTCCAACTCCTGATCTCAGGTGATCCACCCACCTTGGCCTCGCAGGGTGCTGGGATTACAGGCATGAGCCACGGTGCCTGGCCAGAAAAATTAATCGCTCACGTTTGTTGTGGTTTGGTTTGATTTTTTCAAAAGAAATTCTAGTTTAGACTATTTAAACTTTCTACCTTTTCACATTGTGTATACAGTATAGTAACAAGGAGTTTAATTTCTTAAAGGTAAGTATTAAGGGAACTGATCACAGGTTCATGGGTATAATTGGAATGAACTACTCTATCAATAATTTCTATGGAAATGTGATAATACAATTTTATTAATTAGGGTTACAAATAAGTATAAATGTTGAATAAGATTTTTAAAGAAAGTTATACTTAATTATTTTGATGTATGTGGAGTTATATTTCCTATCTCAATGCATTGCTAAAGGTATCCTGCCAACTTACTAATGAGTAGGTAAGGTGATATATATAATTAACCAGTTGGGCCTTCATGAAGAAATGTACCTCACTGGGGAATTTTTAATATACATATAAAAGAAGTATAATCAGTTTCCTCTCTTTATATAACTTCCCCTGTATTCATAGTCCAATTAATCTACATAATACTTTCTGTAGATAATACAAGCTGAATATAAACATGTATGAAATTCCATCCAGAAAGGAACAAATAATGACATGTTTCTTTTTTTATAATCTTAAAAGATTAAATATGATAAAAGTCCTCTTTTTCTTAGCTATCTCTGGTTTAATAGATATTAGTGAAATGGGTAGCTGGTCTTTTTTCTACTCAACATTCTACAGTACCCCAACTTCCCTTCATTACTCCATCAAATACTTACTGAACACCTACTGTGTGCCGGGAATTGTTCTATATACTATGTGAACAAATCATAAAAATCCCTGAACTCATAGATCTTATAATCTGGTGAAGGAGAGATCAAACAGGCAACAGATATATACGAAACATATTTGACCAAGAACTACAGGAAGTAGAGGTCAGGGAGTGAGCCTGGCCCAGGAAGACTGTGTGAGCAGAGGAAGTAGCAAAGGAGTGTCCATGAAGTATACTTTATCTCTTGTGTTTGAGGAATCCGAGGAAACGGTATGACTAGAGTGGAAGAGAGAAGTAAATGAGATCAGAGAGGTAGTTTGGGGCCAGATAGGAAGATTTTGTAAGCCATTATAAAGACATGAATTTCTGTGACTGAGATGAGAAACCATTGGAGGGTTTTGAGCTGCGAAGCATTCAAATCTGACTTTTATGTTTAACAGGATCACTTTTGCTGCTATAAATAAAAGTGGGGAGCAAGGACCAAATTGGGGAGATCAGTCCAGAGGCTGTTGCAGTAATCTTCAAATAATGAAGCTTGTGGATGGGACATGTATGCAAGGGAGCATCGAGAATTCTTTTTTTTTTTTGCCATATATTAAGTTCAAGATGCTCATTGATACCTAAATAGACATGCCAAGGACTCAGTTGGTTATACAGTTAAGAGTACATGGCTGGGGATATAAATTTGAGACCTCCATCATATAAATCTCTGAAAGTGAAAAAGAACATCAAGTAGTAAATATAGGCAAAAAAGAAAGGTTCAAAAGCTGATCCTTGGAGCACTCTAGCATTTAGAGGTAGAAGACATGAGGATGGACCATCCAGAGCAGCTGGAGAGGCTATCAGAGAAGCAGGAGGAAATTCATAATTGATGGGTATTCAGCCAGCCATTAAAGAAGGCATTTCGGTGAGAATATGGGTCAATAAAATGCAGGCTGAGAATAACCGTTGGATTTAGCAATGTGAAGCTCATTGGTGATACTGAATGGTTTTTGTGGGATGATGGGGGTTGAAAGTGACTACTATGGTTTGAAGGGAGAATGGGAAGAGAGGAATTGGAGACAGTAAGTACAGGCAAGTCTTTTTTTCTGAAATATTTGACTGTTAGAAGTTGCAGGCATCATGACACTAAAAAAGCACTTCAAAATGTAACTTCCAAAAACTAAGATATGCTTCCATTATAAGCATGGTGCCATTTTTACACCAAGGAATTGTTAGTCTCAGGTTACCTAGATTAATTTGTGCCTAGTGTTCCAGTATTGGAACACTAAGCATATGGGAGTTATTTGTATCCCACTGCTCAAGGTCTGATTGCAGAAATTCAAAAAATTGCAATCTCCGGCATAAATGGGTTAAAATGAAAAGATTGGAGCTGGTGGTAGAAGAGTAAGATGCTTGGAAAGTAAGCAGGATGCTTGGAAAGTAACTTTGGATAATACATGATCTGTTTACCATCTGGCAGTGAGATGGGGTAGAGTGTAGAACCATAGGAGAGGAGGAGGTCAGTGAACAGTGAGGCCAAAGGTATGTTCAGAGGGTCATCTGTGTGGATACTGGAGTCACCAAGAATTATGACAGGAGTGTTGGAAAGAGTGGCAGTGAGCTAAAATTAAAATGAGGGAACAACTGCAGTCATTAGATACCTACATCAGGATATGGAAGAATTTGGTTAAAAAAAAAAAAAGATGTCTACAATAAGGAAGAGTGTAGTCTATCTAGTATAGCCTGAAAACATGATATTCAGAGTGGAGGCTTTGGGGAGGGGGGCTAGCCAGTGGATGGGAATTGGCAGTGAGTTGCATGGACAGTGGGAGAGAGAAATTCACCTCCTAAAAGAGATAGAGGGGAAGCAGTGTTCTCAGAAGAGCGCTAAGTTTTAGTGAAACTACAGTTAGCAGATAAATAGGTATGGGGGCTTTCCTTAATGACTAATGACTGGCTGTAACTTACTAGTGAGAAGAAAGGCTTTAGTCCATGAGGATGTTCAGCATTGTTTTGGGAGAAGGAATGATTTGGGAGTTGTAAACTTCTTGTGGTGGCAGATTTAAATATGAATAAAGGGATTTTGAGATTAGTTCTGATGGTCTTAAAGCTTTAGTAGTGGTGGGGCTGTGAATGTCATTGGAATATCTTGTCAGGAGCACACAGAGTTCTAGAATACTTGCTCTTGAGAGGGAGGCATGGAAGCCAGAAAACTAGGGGCACCTCTTACTGTCTCACGCAGGCAAGAACTTCTCTTATTGCCTCACCCAGCAAGAGGAGTCCCCATTTGATTCCTATTCCTTGGGCATGGAGTGAGGGTGTAGCTCTTTCTTTGTTTTGCTTTTTCTTCCTCCACTCTTCAAAGTTGTAATTTCATTTTTATTCTGGCATCTGCTCTTTATCCTTTGTCCTCCCCACCACTTTTATTTTATCTCCATTTCTCTGTTCAGTTGTTCCATTGGGTAGCTTAAACACAAAAACATCGATGGCATGCATATGTGGCCATTGTATTATCTCTTCTTTTTATTTAGAAGTTAAAATGTTTTTGAATTAGTGGGGCATTCATTTTGTTAGGCAGCCCAGTTTCAAGCATTTTGATTTTTAGACATCTCAAAACCTGTTCACTGTTTAGTTTTGGTTCTATTTCCATTTATTGCCAATGTACTCATTATTTGAAATATATTCACGAAAATGTTGTTTTGGTCAGAACTTTTAAAATAACCAGATATTTAAAATTTTGAGTTGAGTGTAGAAGAGGGCATTAAATGGAAAACCTGAACTTAAAAATAAGCTAAAAGAATTTGTAGTTTGCCTCATATTTTGGTGGTGGGGAGGAAACCAGATCACAGTGCACTCTTGTAACTTGTACAAGGTCACACAGCTAATAAGTGGCTAAAATTTTAAAACCTAAGTGTGCGTTCCTTCCTTGAATCATCCAGTTAACAGGTTGATATGAGGAGTTTGTGAGGTAATAAGCTGTAACTTCATACCCTGCAAAAAAGACTGGAGTCATGTTTGGAATGTGTAATAAAAATGAGAAGCAGCTAGAGTTATCTAAAAATGATGCTAATACATTTTCTCCATATGATTGCTAGTGATTTTCTCAGTGCTTCTTGAATTATTTGCTAGACTGTTTTCTCTCTTAATAATACTGATGTAATTTTTAAAAAGAGACTTTCCAAGAAGCTTTGTAAAAGATTTAATGAAAAAGCAAAGATTTTTTTATACTAGTAGTTTCAGAAAGTGCTAAAATTGCAATGCCTTATGAAGTTTCAGGTTAATTGATCTGTTTTCCCCCCATCCGCCCCCACAGGATCCCAGTTAAAATATGTAAATTAGCAAGATCCTCTGGTTGCAAATATCTAGGATGATTCTGTTAATATAGTCCTTCCCACTGTTTGCATGTGTAACCACTGTTTCTAGACCATACTATTAATACCTTTTTTAAAAAAAAAAATTTTTGCCTTAAACTTGCAGTCTGCCCCAGAGCTCAGGAAAAGAAAACTTGGCACATGTATTGTTTTCCCATAGCCCACAGCTATGCTGATTTGAAGTTCTGAACTCTTTGATCTGTAAAGCAAAACTTTTGCTATTCTGTTTGTGGTTGTCTTTCATCATTCTATCTGTATTCTAACTGCCTGGCTACCAAACCATCATTTTTTGTTGAACATGTTCTGTGTGTTATTTTGACAGAACTCAATAGTGTTACTTGCTTTCAACAGTTTCATTATTGCAAAATTGAAAAGTTGGTCCTTGATGTTATGCTGTGAGTTCTTTATAATGTTTTGCTAAATGGATAACATAATAACCTTTTATTACATTTTCTCACAGATACATTTCTGAGTATAGCATCTTCATGTCTCTTATCAAGTATTATTTATTTATTTATTTATTTATTTATTTATTTATTTATCTTTTTAAGAGTCAAGGTCTTGCTGTGTTGCCCAGGCTGAAATGCAATGGTTTGATCATGACTCATTGTTACCTGGAATGCATGGCTCAAGCGATCCTCCTGCCTCAGCCTCCCAGGCAGCCAGGGCCACAGGTGTGTGCCACCATGTCTACCTGGTTCATTTTTTATTTTTCATAGAGACAGGGTCTTACTACATTGCTCAGGCTGGCCTCAAAATCCTGGTCTCAAGCCATCCTCCTCCTCGGCCTCCTAAAGCACTGAAATTACAGGCATGAGCCACCATGCCCTGCTTTTTGAAAGGATTCTATTAACTTCTTGTGCTAACTGGAGAACTTTTTATTGTTTAACCTTTGAATGCTCAGAAATACTGATAAAATTATACATAAAATAAAATCTAATTTCTGCCATAGATTCAGGTTTTGGAGCCATGTAAAGGATAGGGCATAAGTACTTTTCTTTTTCGTTTGTTTGTTTTGAGAGGGAGTTTTGCTTTGTTGCCCAGGCTGGAATGCAGTGGGGCGATCTCAGCTCAGTGCAACCTATACCTCTCGGGTTCAAGCGATTCTCCTGCCTCAGCCTTCTGAGTAGCTGGGACTCATGCCACCACACCCAGCTAATTTTTGTATTTTTTGTAGAGACAGGGTTTCACCATGTTAGCCAGGCTGGTCTTGAACTCCTGAGCTTAGGTGATCTACGCACCTCGGCCTTCCAAAGTGCTGGGATTACAGGGGTGAGCCACCAGGCCCAGCCCAGATAGGGCATACTGTAAGTACTTTTCTTTAGATCTTTGGTTTGATACAAAACTTAATCTCACTCTGGGACCATATTGACATTTTCTGGGCTCTGAAAGATTTGCAGCCATTCTCAGTGTCTTTTTGGTTAGACTGTTGTAGACAGTTGCTCACTGTGTACAATATGTAGTGGTAATTTTCAGCATTGAGGTTTACTGGCTTTTCACAGAAGCCAGTAAAAACTTCTGTGGCTGGAACTGGTGGCTGGGCCAACTGAATCTGCTGGTTTTGTGTGGGAATGAGACAACACTTTCCAAAAATAAATAAAAACAAAAAACAACAAAAAAAAAGAAAATGAAGACAATACTCTCCTTCCTCAATTTAATCTTCATTGAAGGTGGGTGGTCGGATAACTGTCATCAAATTAGCTATCAAAAGATATACCTTGCCGGGCCTGGTGGCTCACTCCTATAATCCCAGAAAAAGGTGGGAGGACAAGGTAGGTGGATCACCTAAGGTCAGGAGTTGGAGACCAGCCTGGCCAACATGGCGAAACCCTGTCTCTACTATAAATACTAAAAACTAACCAGGCATGGTGGCTCGTGCCTGTAATCCCAGCTGTTAGGGAGGCCCAGGCAGGAGAATCACTTGAACCTGTAAAGTGGAAGTTGCAATGAGCTGAGATCATGCTTTCTTAACAATTGGAAATCTGGGCCGGGGGAGGTGGCTCACACCTGTAATCTCAACACTTTGGGAGGCCAAGGTGGGTGAGAAGTTCAAGACCAGTCTGGCCAACATGGGGAAACACCATCTCTACAGAAATACCAAAAAAAAAATTAGCCAATGATGATGGCAGGTGCCTGTAATCCCAGCTACTTGGGAAGCTGAGGCAGGAGAATCCCTTGAACCTGGGAGATGGAGGTTGCCATGAGATCATGCCATTGCACTCCAGCCTGGGTGACAGAACAAGACTCATTTCAAAATAATAATAATAATAATAATAATAATTGGAAGTCTCTCTGTGTAGGACTTAACCAAACTTTTCCTAAGCATTGTCAGCTTTGAGTGTCATAAAATACATTTTATTTTAGGATCCCATTGTTCCTTCTTTCTGTAAATAGGGAAATTTTTAAAATTTAAAGTAATTTTTAGATGCGTAATTTTGATTCAGAAGAATTACATTTTAAAATATCCTCTGAGTGAGGGAGGGGAAAGTTTGTACTTATAGGATGCCTGTGCTATATCAGGAACTATCCTAGATGCTTCACACACAATACTGTATTAAGTTCTTCAAAGTGGTTAGTACTCCATTTGCAGAAGAGAAAACTGAGGCATAGACTTGCTTGAGATCGCAAAACTAGGAGAAAGAAGAACTGTAATTCAAATTTTGATCTGAATTAGAATTTTTAAAGGGTATTTCCCTTGGTTGCTGATTAAAGCTGGGGCCTGACCTCTTAGTGAAGTGTGCCTGTGTTTATCATTGTGTACACAAAGATACACAAGACCCTCATTGAATTTTACTTGAAAATTTGGGAAAATTATTATTTTATTTTAAAAATAATAATAAGTGCTTACCTGGGATGACCCCATTTGTACTGTCATAGACTTTTCACTGTGTGAGAGCATTTGGTCTGCAGCCAGGGTCACATGTGTAAAAATGAGAAGGCTGTGTTCTCCTAAGATGTTCTGAAGGTTGAAAATAATAAGGCAAGGGAAGCCTTCTGTATGTTTGCTGTTGAACACTCCAGGCTTCTAAACATGTATGTTATTTAAGATTCTGACAACTTTTTATACCCAGAGAATGCTTGACCTGTCACAAATTCTTAGTAGATTCTGTCATCAGAGAATTGACAAGAATAGGCACAGAGCTTTATAAGACAAGCTGTGGAAAATACAGTCATACCCTGTATCGTGACATTTCAGTCAACAGTGGACTGCATATACAACAGTGGTCCCATAAGAGTTATAGTGGAGCTGAAAAATTTTTATCAACTAGTGCCGTCATAATGTTTTTGCACAACACATTGCCTTTTTTATGTTTAGATACACAAATACTATTGTTTTACAGTTGCCTACAGCATTCAGTATAGGTTTGTATAAGTATACTCTATCATGATGTTCACACAATGATAAAATGGTCGTAACATTAGCCCATATCATCTAGGTTAATGTTTCCCATCATTAGCTGACATGTGACTGTATTGAAGTCCTAAATTTTAATGTTGTTTTTATTCTCTATTACCTATATTTTCTCTCTTTTTTTAATATACAATGCACATTCCTCTGGTATATTCTATCAAATACTGTATAAAGGACACTGCCAATGAAGTAGCCAGTTAATTACAAATACGAAAGTTGGAAGAATAAACCTTAAAGGTTTACTCTGTTTCAAGGATTCCCAACCAGCATACCACCAGTGGATGACAAATTAGCCACAATCTTGTTTCCTTTCATCCTTAGGCCCACCAGAGCCCCTAGGCTCTTTTCTTCTCTGGTTGCTTCCTCCAGTTTGTCTGTTATGCTGTACATACATTATCATTGTCTATGTCTAGCATGTAAGAAAATGGTTGGGAAGGTATTGCTTTCTTAGTAGTTATTTGGAAAGTCTTTTTAGAAGTGGAGGAATTCTGGTTACCTTATATAAACTCACCCTAATAAATATGGAAGAAACTACTTAGATTGCAACAAGGGAAATCTAGTTTGAATTTACTTGTGACTGTTATAAATGTTTTTAAATACTGGAATGCTAGGGAAGTTGAGGTGTTTATCATTTCCTTTTGTTTTTTCTAACAAAGATGTTTTTGAAATTGACTTAGAAGTGCTGTTTTGGAGCCAGGCGCCGTGGCTCACGCTTGTAATCCCAGCACTTTGGGAGGCCGAGGCGGGTGGATCACGAGGTCAAGAGATCGAGACCATCCTGGTCAAAACGGTGAAACCCCGTCTCTACTAAAGATACAAAAATTAGCTGGGCATGGTGGTGCACGCCTGTAGTCCCAGCTAC
>NW_016107947.1:38410-57884 GCF_001604975.1 Cebus imitator
AAAAAAAAAAAAAAAATTAGGCAGGCATGGTAGCAGGCACCTGTAATCCCAGCTACTTGGGAGGCTGAGGCAGGAGGATTGCTTGAACTCAGGAAGGGGAGGTTGCAATGAGCCAAAATCACAGTTACATTCCAGCCTGGGCCACAGAGCGAGACTCCTGACCTCAGGTAATCCACCTGCCTTGGCCTCCCAAAGTGCTGGGATTATAGGCATGAGCTACCATGCCCAACCATGAATGTTGAACTTTATAAGGGTGGTGATATTACTCGACATTCCCACCACCAGTTGCTTGATTTGTGTTTTTCGTCACCAATGAGATTGAACAAATGTTTCCTTCTCCATGAAATACTAATAGATGTTTTTTGACCATTTTTCTGTTGTACTGTTTGTGCTTTTCCTGTTAGCTATTAGCAGCTATTTACCTCTGATACTGATCCTTTGTCTTATATAATACAACAAATATCTTCTAGTTTGTAACTCCTCTCTTCCACTTTCTTCAGTCATCTAATGAACAAGAATCCTTTTATAGTTAATATTTTCTGTTTAAGAAACGCTTTTTGTCCAGATGAGAAGAATGTTCTCTTTGATTTTTTACTAAAAGGTGTAAGGTTTGGGACAATTAAGTCCTTGATCCATCTGGAGTTGTTTTTTTTAATATGAGGTAGGGACCTGATTTTATCTTGTGCCATATAGAAAATCTTTTTTATCTTGTTCCATTTGTTGAATAATCTCTCATTTCTTTTAGTAATCTGACATGTCTCCTCTCTTGTACCAGAGTTTCAGAACTGTGTGGGTTTGTTGCTTGGCTCTGTGTTTTACTGGTCAGTTGGTCTGCCTATCCCTAGACCAGTACCATACTTTAGTACCACCATGTTGGCCAGTTGGTATGGGGGTTTTGTGAAGAAAACAAACTAAAATACAAACCAACAGCAACAATTGAAAGGACTGTAGTATGTAGTATCCTTGGTGGAAAGCCAGATTTCAGTTAGAACAAGATAAAGAAAATGTTCAGAGATATAATGAGATTCTGCTGATGAAGTACTGTGAATTCCATAGAATTTAGCAGTAGAGAGTTGGCAGGGAATGGGGCCAAAGAATGGATGTATCTTTACCTTCTGGGGATGAGAACATTGAATGTTAGGGGGAACATGATGAGTAGGGGCTTTTTGCAGTGACCAAAATGAATAGGGAGAAAAGGCAGAAAGAGATTATTCCTCGTGGGATGATTCCTGCAGGTAGATTGTGATAGTGAGGCTGTGAATATTGAGAATTTGGAAGGGAAGGGTATCTGCTGTTATCTTGGATGCACCAAGCCAGTCCCCCTCTTAGCCCCTTTCTGGGAAGGGGCACTTTTACTGTGAGCTCACAAGGCTTCTTCTTGACTCCTGTGCAAGTCAGGAAGCCAGCGTGACTAAGAACAAGTATTATAATCCCTCGGGGTCTACTTTTGTTATCCTGTCAGGGGAGATGTTGTCTTGCTCTACAGTGCTGTCTGGGTACGTGACTTTTAAGATATTTTCATCGTCTTAGGTATTCTAGGGTTGCACTCTGATGTAGGTCATTTTTTGCTTGTTAGCTTTAATCTTGCTTGAAATTAGATACCCAGAATCCTGAAGATTATCCTCTTTCATTCGTTCTGAAAACTTTTCCACCATTTTCTCTTAAGAGTATTACATTTTCCCAGTCTTTTCTGTTTTCTCCTTCTGGAAATCCTGTTTGATATGTGTGGTACATTCTAACTCTGAATCTGATAACTCATATATTTTCTATCCCTTTGAATCTGTACAACATACTAGATAATTTCTTCACTTTTTCAGTTCATTAATTCTTCCTTTACCTCTGTCTAGTGTGCTGTTTATTTTTTTCCTAGTCTTACTATTTTGTTAGTCTGATCTTTTAATTTCCTCTTTTGTTTTTTAAAAGTGCTGATTTATATTCTGTATCTGATAATTCCAATATTCATAGTCCTTATGGTTCTTATAGTTTGTTTCTGCTTATTCTGATTCACAGTGAAGTTTGATTGTGATCTCATTGTTCTTTACTCATTCAATACCTAAGGGAATTGCAGAAGCCGGGGTCAAAAGTACCTCTTTTTAAAAATATTTGCCAGATGCCTAAGGGCACTTTGAATCCAACACCAATTGAAACTAAATTTTTGGATTGGAGTATTTTGGGCCACACAAGTAGTGTGAATTCCAGCCACAAACCCAGGGATTTGTGGCTATAAATTCTATAGGGGAAAAATGTATTTTTACTTCCCATGTTCTACCCATAACCAAAACCCAAACAGGCATGTGTTCCCTCTGATTTGTGGGGGGGAGGGACATCACCCACTGAGAGCACCCTTAAGCATCTTGGCTTAATGTAGTGGTCTCTGATGGGACCTCCCACCATGATCAGGCTTCAAACTCTGTGTCCTGCCTTCTTGGCCAGCAACCAATTACAACCAAATATCCATATACAAGTATAGCAGATTAGTGTTTGTCCCCAAGGAAAGCTCCTTGCTTCTAATCTAGTTTAATATTTGTTTGAGCTTTCTTACTGTGACTGGATTCTAAGAAATTCCTTTTGTTTCCTTACATTTAAAAATTTTCATTTATTTTCTACCTTGCCTATAAACATGTATGAAAATAACAGTACAACAAGTAGTTCTTCAGTATTCTTTGCCATAAGCTATTTAGCAGAATGGCTTCACCAGACTTGGCCAGAATTTTAGTTTGTTAGTACTAGGACAGCTTGATATTGTGTACATTGGGATTACAAACTACTTGAAAGGCAAAGAAAATCTACAAATAAGGTACAGGCAAATACTGGAAACAATAGCTCCCTGATGAGGCCCAAATATTTTGTATTTGAAGTTAGCTTTTCAGAATATTTGATTTTAAGAAGCAGGGGAAGCTTGATTTACAATAAACTGAATATGCTTGTAAATGGAAGACAACATTTCAAGAGAGAGAAAAGATGATGTAGAAGAAGAGTATGATAAGCTCAAATTTAAGACAAATATAAAGCAACTTCTACCCAGTTAAATAGCTTTTAGACTATCAGCAACAAAAAAAAGTATTAACGTATTTATTCATCACATACTTTGAGCATATTTTCTATGGATACTTCATTGAATGTTTTGGAAGATACAGAATTAAGAGTTATATAAGAAGTAACTGTCTGTCTAAGCAGCTTCCTATACCCTCATCCTTATTATCTTTATGGCTATATGTATTGTTTCCATATAACATGGTTCTCATAGTGTTAAGTGCAACCAAAGAGTATTTTTGTTGTCTCTGGTTGATTGGTCATTTTTGCTTTTTACGATTATTCACCAAGCTAGTTGTTATTTTACTTTTTAATTTTATGCATTGTTGTGCCTAGTCTGTAAGGTTGGGAACAAATTTGACTCATTTTTTTCTTTTATTTGCTCTTTTATTCAGCAGACATTTATAAGATGTGTGCTGTATGTCACACCTTTGACTGACCACTAGGGTTACCATCAGAAGAAAAACAGGCCATGACGTCTGCCCTCATGGAGCTTGCAACCTATTAAGAGAAATAGCCATTAATAATAATTTATAAAGTTCCACTAATAAATATATAATTGCAACTGTGACAAATGCTGGAGACTAGAAGACCATGGTACTGTAAAAAAAAATTAGCTGGGTGTATTAGCATGCATCTGTAATCCTAGTTACTAGGGAGGCTGAAGCAGGAGAATTTCTTGAACCTGGGAGCTAGAGGTTGCAGTGAGCTGAGATCGCACCATTGCACTCCAGCCTGGGCAACAAGAACTACGTCTCAAAATTTTAAAGAAGCCTTATATTCGGAGTGATGGCAGTGATGGTAGCGAGTTAGATTTTAAAAGCTACTTTTGGAATTGGGTGTTGCAGTCAGATTTAAATAAAGTGTGCTGATTTTAGCCTATATCAGAAATGTTTAAATGTACATTTTGTTTTTATGACCAAAGCCAGTTATAATACCTAGTGGAGTTATTTTATGTTATTCATCTCCTGTCCTTTGAAGACTTCAGATATTTCAAATGAATTAGGTAGGAGGAATATATACTCTTATTTTGGTGGGTTTTGCAAGGATATTTAAAAGTATTTTTATATGTATGCAGACTGCCAGAATATTTCTGAATGGATTGTGCTTAAATTATTATTGTCATAATTGAGTCATCTGTGTCTGTGGTTAGCTTCGAAAGAGGTTTTTGCACTTTATTTGTAGGATTATTGACGTTATTTTTAACTAATTTAGAAGTCCTTGGATATGCACTTAAAATTTTTTAAAACAAATTTCTGCAAAACTAAAAACAGTTATAATGAAGTTTTTTTCAGTCACATAGTGGCTGCTCTCAAATGAGGCTAAAACTGTCTCTGAAGAATGTTCTTGTGCTTGGGCCAAGAGGCTTCTGGAATAGGCATATTTTTAAGAACTTAGAACATAAACAACTGTAATCTGTGGCAAGAGATTTAAATGACCTCATGATGACAACAAGAACAAAGCATTTTTTAAGTTATCATGGTGGTGTGTGAATTCATTGCAGTGTGTTTCTTATGCTACTATTTGGGTGTATTAAGTGAGAGCCAGGCAAAAAAATTACAGACTGTATTAAACTGAAGATACTGTTTCTTTATTGTTGTAAATAAAGTTCCAGAAAAATATTATTTCCTAAGAATAAACATTTCGTGAATTATTTTAGAGTTATAGGTCTTTTTCTTTTTTTCTTTTTAACCATGTGAGGATCAAGGCCATTTATTTAGATCCTAAAGTTTTGATTCATTTTCTGTTGGAGAGAATATGTTCCAAATAGGAAAGATCAAACAGTTGGCTTGAAATAAGAATTCCTCCTTTAAGACAGATCAATTAAGTGTTTATTTAAAGTATTTACTATGTGTCTGGCACTATGCTAAATATTATGGAATACTAAAGAAGGTGACTTTAAGCTGCTTTTGGTCTCGTTAGAAGAAAGGACTGCTCAGATGAAACTTATAAAGTGGGAAGACATTATATAATCAAGCACCAAATAAATAGCCTCACTTATGTGGTTCAAATAAAGACATAGCCCCCTTTTTTTTAGAAATGATTTTTAATCGTTGTCTAAAACAGTGATTCTTAACTAGAGGTAATTTTGCCCCCCCAAGAGGATATTTAGCAGTGTCTAGAGACATTTTTTATTGTTACAGCTGGGGCTATTAGCATCTACTGGATAACCAGAGATACTGCTAAATCACTTCCAATGCACAGGATAGCCCATCACAACAAATAATTATCTGTCCAAAATGACAATAATACTGAAATTGAGAAACCCTGATGTAGAACCTGCAAATGTCAGTGCTGGTAAGCTTCAAAGTTATGGGAATGGTCTTTTGTCTTTCCTGAGGCTAGACCTCTTCATCTCCTACAAATGTTCTTTACCTTAAACTCTTGGATCCTTACACAGAGATGATATTTGGATAGTCATAAACCTCCTGAACATTGTACACAAGTTTTTCCAGTACAGTGTTCCAGGGAGAGAGTCCATAACTTTTGTCAATATCTCAGGTTATCCATGCCTCCAAAAAAGGTTGACACATCAACCCAGTGCTTTAGTCACCTGAGAGACAGCAGTGCAGGACCTCCTTAGCATCATGGTGATTTAGAAGTAGAGCTTGGATCAAAATCAGAAAATAACTTTTTTGGTGAAAAATTTCTGTATTAGTATTTTTAAGTAATAAAATCTTAATATATGAGGAAATTACGGTAGAATACCTCAAAGAGTATTATTTAAACCTCACATATAATAATATAGTACTGTACATTTAAAATTTTAGACTGAACTGATTGTTGACCTATAGGCATAACACATAAATTATTTTGTTATTTGAAATCAACTTGTTTTATCAGAATTCGCTGCTTTCTCTCAAATGAAGATCCCAGTTTACATTTCTTAGGTGCTGTTTATCTGTTGAATCAGAAATCTAAACATGGTTTTATATATTACATATTTCTCCTGAAAACTGTTTACTAAAGTGAATTGTGTTTTTCTTATAAGAAACATTTTGAATTGAGAATTGTTCTGATTTGGCATCTTGTAAGTTAGAGATACTAACAGCAGTATGTCATAAAAACAATGTATGTTACCATGCGTGTATATATAGGTTAATATTAATACTTTTCTAAGCTATAGAAATTTGGAGATTAAGTCTTGGGTTAAAAAACCAAGGAAAGTCTTAAGGATCTATTTCTATTTCAAACTGTTCTTTGAAGCTCAAGGCAGAAAAGCACTGCTTTTAGTTGTTTTGTATATTTGGACGTTTACCAAATATTTTGTTGGGGGATGCGGGGAATCATCCTAACAGCAGTATGTTATTTAAAAAAAATCTATATTACCTTGGTTGTACGTATAGGTTAATATTAATACTTTTCTAAGCTATAGAAATTTGGAGATTAAGTCTTGGGTTAAAAACAAAGGAAGGTCTTAGAGATCTGTTTCAGCTTTTTCAAACTGTTCTTTGAAGCTCTAGGCCCAAAAGCACTCCTTTTAGTTTTTTTTATATATTTGGACTTTCACCAAATGTTTTGAGGGGGGAAAATTGGTGCATGTGGGAGGAAAGAGTTGCATACTTCTGATCTAAACCATTCATTTTGCAGATAAGGAACCAGAAACCCAAAGTTTTAGATTTTATTATTGAGCTGTGTATTTCTTCATTCTGTAGGTCAAACTAGCATTTTAGGTGTATGTGGTAATAGTAGAGAAGATGACCAGGAATTCAAAATTTAGCTGTGCAGCTTCCTACCTCCATGTTCTTAGACAAATTACTAAATGTTCTCAGTCTCTATATACTCATCAGTGATAGAGAATTAACATATTTAGGATTGTTTTTACTTTCTTAGAATTTAGAATATATCTGGGAAGATAATCTGGATCGATCATGTCTCATTTTTTTTAAATGGATTTTGTGTCATCTAAATATTTGAAGATCCACCCAACCATGTCCTCTAAACACTATTATAAAATTAAAAAAAAAAAATCTTTATTATCAAAGGGGACAACATGGTATTTACATTTCCTTTACTTTGGCAATAATGAGGGTCTTTGTAAACTGATGGGTCAGTCTTAGGGCTTTTTCTCCCACTTTTTACTTCTCTCTAGTTATTGCGTAAGACACCTAGAAACGTGAATTGGGAACAGCAGACTATAGGAACAAAGACTTTTTGAGATGAAATATAAGAGCAAATAGTAGCATTGAAAGAACTAAACCATATGAAGTAGAATCTGAACTTGGTGGTCCTTTTGATCTTAACTGTGTGGCTTCACAGAGTACTTAGGGAAAGATTGAGAATCCTTTGTTCATGGGATATTTCAACAGCGATTCCTTAATAATAATTTTTGTTCGAAACCTGTAGTTCCAAAAAAAGAAAAAAAAAAAGCCGGGTGGTGACTCACGCCTGTAATCCAAGCACTTTGGAGGCCAAGGCCGGCAGATCATCTGAGGTCGGGAGTTCAAGACCAGCCTGACCAACATGGTGAAACCCCCTCTTAAAAAAAAAAAAAAAAAAAGGCCGGGCGCAGTGGCTCAAGCCTGTAATCCCAGCACTTTGGGAGGCCGAGGCGGGTGGATCATGAGGTCAAGAGATCGAGACCATCCTGGTCAACATGGTGAAACCCCGTCTCTATTAAAAATACAAAAAGTTAGCTGAGCATGGTGGTGCATGCCTGTAATCCCAGCCACTCAGGAGGCTGAGGCAGGAGAATTGCCTGAACCCAGGAGACGGAGGTTGCAGTGAGCCAAGATTGCGCCATTGCACTCCAGCCTGGGTAACAAGAGTGAAACTCCGTCTCAAAAAAAAAAAAAAGAAAGAAAGAAAGAAAAGAAACCTGTAGTTCCCAGAGAACACAGGCTTTCACCTAGATGACAGAAGCAAGTGGGGATAAAGAGAAACCGCTTGTCTTTTGCTACAAAAATTAATTCGTATTCTGAGAAGAATTAGTTCAGAAATTTTCTTAGCAGCTCAGAACAAAAAAGTTTAGAGAAATGAAGCCTGGGCCTGAATACAATATTTTTCTTTAGTGGCTTGACCATGTATCAAGTTGCTAGGTTTGTGTGTTGGTTTGTTTTGATTTTGTTTGGTTAGGTTTATTATTGTTTGTTATTAGGAAATAACTTTTATAGAAGTTGGTCTTATGTCACTGTATGATTTTGGGGTAGTACAGATATTTACCATTGCATATTATCTTTGTTACTCTATTAAATATGCATAAATTATGTTTGTTTTTGTAAATTACATGTTTAAGTGATTGCCAGACAATAAGACATTTTAAGCCAAACTATTTGAATTTTTCCTCAGGTCTTAAAGAAAGTGCAGAAGAGATGGTCAAGAACAAATTGGAAGGCAAGGATAAACTAACTCCTTGGGAGCAATTTTTAGAGAAGAAGAAAGAAAAAAAAAGACTGAAAAAGAAACAGAAGGTATCAGTGATAATTATGACCAAATGTTCATTGAACACCAACCATGTATCAGATGGCACCAGATGTTTGACATCCATTATCTCAAAATGTAACTACTTACTGAAGTAGGCCTTGTTATCATCCCAATTTTAAGAAAGAGGAAAGCGAGAACTCAGTAAGCTAAGTGTTTTCAGCAAGGCGACATAAGGGTATACAAAGCCTGGTCATAGTCCAGAACCACTTCCACTGCTACATTCTGACATTTACGTGCCACCTACATAAAACGCACAGTTTAGTTAATGTCTTGATATAAGCAGTATGATTCTGTTCTGTGTGTGTTTTTGAGCAAGAGAGGTGCATACAGACTTTGTTCCTTGAGGTTATATGCACATAGAGCTTTTTAACATGAGTGAAATTATGCCATACTTTCCATCTCTCAACCTGTGTTTTTCACCTTGCAGTATTATCATATGGCTCGTTTATCACCTTATTGTCATTAAATTCCTTTATCAAGAGTATTTCCTGGCTGGGTGCAGTGGCTCATGCCTGTAATCCCTGTACTTCGGGAATCCAAGGCAGGTTGATCACCTGAGGTCAGGAGTTTGAGACCAGCCTGGCCAACATGGCGAAACCCCGTCTCTACTAAAAATACAAAAATTAGCTGGGTGTGGTGGCACACATCTGTAATCCAGCTACTCAGGAGGTTGAGGCAGGAGAATGACTTGAACCTGGGAGGCAGAGGTTGCAGTGAGCCCAGATCACGCCACCATACTCCAGCCTGGGCGACAGGGCAAGACTTTGTCTCAAAAAAAAAAAAAAAAAAAAGTGTTTCCTCTGTGTTAATATGGTATCTGTAGACAATATGATTTGACTCACATTGTTCAGGGAATAACATATTTTTCAGAGTTAGAGTCCTCAGTAGTAGCACAGATCACTTGGGTTTTTGCCTTTAGTCTAAAATGGTCATGTCACTGAAATGCAGTGTTCTGGCAGTGGTGTGCCTTATAGCGTTATCACTGATAACCACAAAATTTTGCAACTTGAGGAATCTTAAAATTATTAATTCTAGTCCAACTCTGTTTTATAGTTGTAAAAAACCTTAGCTGATTAGTCTGAAGTTACATAGCATACCAGTGGCCAAGCTGAGACCAAAATCCACAGTTACTCAGACAAGTGTTCTTTCTTCTGTTCTCTGCTATGTTATTTCTATACTGTGTGCTCTTGGTACAGCTTTGACTTTTAGTGCTGTAAAGATAGAGAGATATGCAAAGCTGAATGATGCAGTGGAGTAATTTTTGTACTTCTTTTGTAGTCAGTGTTTGCAGAAATGGATAGTAAAATGGAGAAACTGGGTGTTTTGGGAAAAACTCTTTCAGACTGTTGTTTTTCCTTTGCTCTCACACTACAGCTAACTAACAATACAGAAGAAGACTTCTGTGACCAAATGGGTAGGAGGTTTTCTCCACACACTAACCAGTAGACACCAGCTGGGTATCCTCCAACTCCAACACTACCTGGAGATAGTGTCAGATCCCACAGCTTGGGGACTCAGTGCCCAAGACTGCCCCCGCCCTTTCAGACAGTGGTCTGAAGTCCGGACATCCAGAACTTCTAACTGACTGGCTTCATATTGGGATTTCCACGATCCCCTCTTTAGTTTCAATTAATTTGCTGGAGTGGCCCACAGACCTCAGGGAAACACACATATTTGCTGGTTTATCATAAAGAATGTTACCAAGGATACAAATGAAGAGATGCATAGGGTAAGGTATGGGGGAAGGGGTGTGGTGCTTCCATGCCTCCCTGGGTGCTCTACCCTTCAGAACCTCCATGTGTCCAGCTATACAGAAGCTTTCTGAACTTGATTTTCTTGGGTTTTTATGGAAGCTTCATGATGCCAGCATTCCTTCCCCACAGAGTACAGGACAGGACCCTTTATAAGGAAAGTCTTAAAATGTACAATCAGAAAGTTGAGGGAAGAGTACAGTCCTGCCCTTGAGGCTGAACAAAAGACTATAGTAAAGGCTGTGGAAGTTCCAAGCCAAACACCATGGATGAAAACCAGTAGACATCATAACACCACATGGAGTAAGAGCCCTGCTCCCATTGATGTGTACCTAACTTTCTTCTTCCCTAGAACTTCTTTTAAAACTAAGTAGGCAGTAAAATATCTTCTAAATGAAATAACTCCATAAGTGTTAAGCTATCAGTTTACTGGAAATGTCTCAAGTGGGTCCTTATGGGGTCAATAAAAGAGTCACTCTGAGAATTGTAGCAGCTATTGTGTTTGATTTTCATTTGCTGAGAGCTTTGGTCTTGTGCTTTTATGTTTTCCGTTCATTTGAGTTAATTTATCACCAGCATTCAAAGTACATTGTTGAGTGTCCAGGGTGTTCTAGACCCTACAGTACTCTGTACTGGACCTGACTCCAACAGATCCTTTCCGACTCCGCAAGTGCTTTGTGGATAAAAGAATTTTCTTCAAGTTAAAAATATTTTTGCCCCTTTGTTCCTCAATGGTTTCAATTTTGATACTGAAAAATTATTACTGAAGAAATGAATACATGTTATGTATAGTGATATCTAGTATTTTGATCTAGCTGTTGTTTAAATCTATAAAGCAGTTAAGGAAATGTGTGAGTAGATATATAGCAAATATTCTTTGTTAAAAACATGTTACAGCTGAATCCATATAATAGTTTGGTAAAAAAAAAAAATTATTAGAAGCACTTGGTCTTAAAAAGACATTAATGTCAAATATTCTTTAGGGTAAGAGTCTTTTTGCATGCAGGATGTTTAGCAATAATGGTATTCTAAATAGTTGTGTTAAAATAACTTGAGATGTTTTAGATTTTTAGAGATAAACCCAGTCTGGTTAGCCTGATCTTAGTTCACATATATTCTATTTATATTGGTTTTGTTTTGTTTTGTTTTGAGATGGAGTCTTGCCCTGTCGCCAAGCTGGAGTGCAGTGGCATGATCTCAGCTCACTGCAACCTCTGATACCTGGATTCAAGCGATTCTCCTGCCTCAGCCTCCTGAGTAGCTGGGACCACCACGCCCAACTAATTTTTTATATTTTTTTAGTAGAGACGGGGTTTCACTGTGTTTGCCAGGATGGTCTCAATCTCCTGAGCTTGTGATCCACCCACCTCGGCCTTCCAAAGTGCTGGGATTACAGGTGTGAGCCACCTCGCGCAGCCATTTTATTTATTTTATAGATTTGATTGCTTTATTTAAATTTGCTAATCTAGTAAAGAGTCTGTTCAAATTAGATTAGGAAAAATTTAACCAGCAGACTTACTGGAAAATAGCCTAACAGTTTTTAGGGGTGGAATATAGATAAAACAAGATAATTGTTGAAATTGGGTGATGAGAATGGGGTTCATTTCATTTTCCTAAACTAGTTTTATTTTTTTCTTTCTTTTTCTTTTTTTTTTTTTTTGATTCTTTTTTTGTAGCCCAAAGATCCAACTAAACTAATTTTATGTACATTTTTAAATTTCATAATAAAAATTATTTTCTTTAAACCAGCAAATTGTTATAACTAATAATTTAAGAGATAATTCTCATGTACTACTTCAAGTTATTCAGTCACTGTCATTTTTCCATTTTATGAGACAAGAGGCCGCCTCTCATTACTGATCACCCATCTAAAAGTATTCTTCTCCTTCAGATCTTCTCCTTCAAATGTCTGCATCACTTTGTCTCTCCTAACCCTTCCTATCTTGAGTTATTTTTATTTATGTATTTGTCTATTTATGTGTTTGTGTGTCTGATTTCCTTTAATAGATGGTAAAATTTTTGAGGGCAGGAACCATGTACCTTATAACCTTCATTTCTCCCCAAAAGCCTACATGGTTTCCTGCATTTATTAAGTATTCTGTATATATATGTTTTGAGATGGAGTCTCACTCTGTTGATAGGCTGGAGTGCGGTTGCACCATCTCGGCTCACTGCAACCTCCACCTCCCAGGTTCAAGTAAGTCTCCTGCCTTACCTCCTGAATAGCTGAGATTAGAGGTGCCTGCCACCACAGCTGGCTAATTTTTGTATTTTTAGTAGACATGGAGTTTCACAGTTTGGCCAGGCTGGTCTCAAACTCCTGACCTCAAGTGAGCCTTGGCCTCCCAAAGTGCTGGGATTACAGGCATGAGCCACTGCACCCAGCCTCTGTAATTATTTGTTGAACAAACAGAATTACTTAGGTGGGAGTTGTTTTATAAACTGGTCCATTTAAATACTGGTTTACTTTTAGATTGAACTACTTCTTTTAAAAGAAATGCATACAGTCTTTCTTTGCATACATATATTATAATGCTTATAATAATTCAACTTTCTATTTTTATGTTCAACTTTAAGTCTCTTGCTGAAGAGGCCAGTGAAGAGGAACTTCCCTCTGATGTTGATATGAATGACCCATACTTTGCTGAAGAAATTAAAAAAATAGGTAAGCCAGCTCATACCTGCAGTTTTCAGTTGGAATCTAAAGAAAAAGGTGAGATGCATGGAAGCAATATAAACTAATCATTCATTTAAAATTGCTAGTGTTTATGTAGCTTCCTTAGTGATTTATAAGCAAATCTGTCCTGTGGCATACAATCATTGATCTGTTTGGGAAGTGTCAGCTTGTCCCTTCTACATACAGGGAATAATTTTAATATCGGTGGCTTTTGATGCTGTGGTTAATAGTTTACTGGGGATTCCTTTCTGGGAAATATCCTTAGTGCCAGTCAAAGTGACTCTATAAAAGAATGAGAGGAAATAGAGGAATAATCATTTTCTTATGTTCTTTCACTGATTTTTAATAGCACATCCATTCTAGGTCCCTCTCAGCAAAGTCTATGAAGAATTAAAAGTATGAAACAAATTTGTTTCTATTTGCATGTTGATATGTGTATAATTTTTTTAAATGTATGCATGAAATTATCATATAAAGGCTTTTTCTACTGAAATATACAAAAGCATCTATGATTCATTTGATCCCTTTTGTACTTTTTATGCTTAATTATAGCTAAAAAGCCAGCTTTCCTTACTCCTCTTTTGCCTTGAATCCCTAAATTATCTGGTACCTGATTTCCTATATCCAGGGAGCCTTGTTTCCATCTCATATGCACCACTCATTCTTTCTTTCCTCTATGGTATGTGTAAATGTGTTTGGTAAGGTTCAGGCCATACTTGGTTAAGTCAGTACAGAAATCACTGTAAGCACTTACCATTTGTTCTCATGCAGTTTGCCTTCCCCTGATCTTTATACCACACACAAGAACCCCAAAAGGCTTGCTCCTGGAGCAATCCAAACTGGCATTGTAAAGAGAAGGATTTTATGAAGTTTCCCTGTTTTTTTTCCCTTGTGACTAGTGGTCCAGAATAGTTCTCAACAGGAAAGTCAGAATTGCTCAAAATTATTTCCTGATTGTTACAGCTATTTAGTACTGACATTTTATTGATGAGAGGGAGATTAAGATAAATAAGTCTTTTATAGAATGTAAGATTCTTAGGAATTGGACAGAGAAGTGGAAACTTAGCATATTCTGCTTTTTATCATACCTGAGTGGTGATTTCTAGAAGATGATGGATTTTAGCCTTATCCTCTGGTTTCAGGAAACTAACTTTATAATGGTGAAATGCTAAGCATTATAATTTCCTTGTTCTCTATCCAAAGTGTTTCCTTTGGCATGTGAAATCGGGTCAAATTACAGAACTCAGAATAGGATCCAAAGAGTAAGTTAAATGGTTTGACGGCTTGGGGTAGCCAGTTTCTTGGAATCAACACATTTAAATTCAGCATATGCTTTCTCTAAAGTTATTATCAGGAGTTCCACAGAAAAAAGTTGTAGGTAAAATTTGCTTACTTTTAATTTTCTTTTGATTTCAGAATGTTCTCAAAGGGTAATTGTTTCTATCTAGGCTTAAGTTTTCTCTATTTTTGTGTTTTGTGATAGGTTTTGTTTTGTTTGGATAATGAAAAACAGCAAGGCAAGAATTTTTTACGTAAAATTTAGGACAGAAAGCTAGTGTCTTGCCATGTTTGTTTATTCATTCTATAATAACTGTTTTGATTGCTTACCAGGTGCTGGGCTCTCTGCTAGGCTAGAGATACAGTAGTAATACAAGCAGGATTGCATCCCTCATGGAGTCTTGTTTGAAGGAAGATATGTCAGACAGATAAATAGTATGAGAGTATGGTAAATGTTTTAAAGGAAAGAAATAGAAGATATAACTGGGTAGAAGTAGGAGACATGGGAGTATACATTGGGTAGGCAAAGAAGGCTTATCTGAGATGATGACATTAGAGCTGAGACCTGTGGAATGGGGAGTCAGGCATGAAGAGCTGGGAGAAGAGCATTTGCAAATGGGGAAAGTGGGTAGAAAGACTCCAAGGTGAGAAACAATGCACTATGTGGTGTTAAGAATTGAAAGACATCAGTGTGGCTGGAGCATTGTTAGAGAGGGAATTGGTATGAAGATAGGCTGGAAACAGCCGAAGCTACCCCTGCAAGGGCTTTGTTGTCCTGACAGCAAATTTAGATTTTACTTTACTGACAGTGGAAAACCCAAACAGTCTTCAGGCAAATATGAGACATGATCTGGTATAGGTTAACATTTTACTCTGAGCCTGAAAAGAAAACAGTTTGAGGACTGATGAGGGCTGGGAGACCAGACTTTGCCGAGGTCTAGACAAAAGATGATGGTTATTTAGCTGCCATTCATGGAATTGGGCAGAGAAGAGAATGGAATTCTCGATATATTTTGGAAGTATGCTTGCTAAATCAGAAGGAAATTTAGCGTAACTCCTGTTTTTGGTTTAAGTCTATGAAAGAACGTTCTTCCATTTACTGAGTTAGGAAGAAATGTAGGAACAATAAGTTTGAGTGGAAAGCAAAGTAAATAGGTCTATTTGTGGCATAATCACTTTGAGATGTCAATTAGATACACAAATGGAGGTGTTTGGTACTTCAAACCATGGCAGTGGGAGTAGAGAGCAGTGATAAGAGACTAGGATACAGGATGGGCCCTGAGGTCAGATGAAGTCTACGTGAGGCACTGTTACTCTGTCATACTAGAGGACGTGCTACTTGAAAAGGTGGGAAAAGCTTAAGAAGCCAAGAAAGAGCAGCTGGTAAATAGGAGGAACAGTATTAACGTAGTGGCTCTGACACTTGGTGAAGTGGTAGAGGTTTCAGCAGATTAGTATGGGTTAAAGTTTGAGATGAAGGTCTGGAAGTAGAGACCAAGAATGTAGATCGTTTTTCAGAGGTTTCACTGTAAAGGGGAGCAGAAACGTGGAGCAGTACCTGAATGTAGGTAAGGAGAAGCTATTTTTTTTTAAAGATACAAACTTTTAGAGCTTTTTTTTTTTTTCCTTTGGGATTGCTTCAACAGAAAAGAAGTTACTAAGATACAGAAAATGGGGGTAATAAATGTAAATACAAATGCAAGTAAATTTGTATATTTGGTGGTAGAAGATGAGGGATTTGCCTGATTCGTTTATGGATTTATACTGTTCATTCACTTGTGGAAGTGCAGATAATCTGTATGAGCAGATAAGGTAAGGACCTAGAAACAGATCATTGGAGGGCCTGCGTGTAGGAGGTTACTGCCTAAGGCAGTTGATTAAATGAATTGTCAAATTTAAGGGGAATGTACAGGTCAGGATAGCTGAAAATGGAGAAAGATGGTGTGTATATATCTGAAGGCCAGGCTGGATACAAAACCATAGAACATGCAGCAAGAGCAGCGGTGTAGGCTAGACAGAGAAAGAGAGAAGCAGCAGAGCCACACAGTCAGCCTGGGCCACAAAAGGAGTGTGTCCTTTTTAAATTGTGCTGGACATGGCTTTTCAAAGGCACATTACAAAGCTGTGTGCCCCTATTCATGTACGTGGCTATTCACTCAACAATTATTGAGCGGCAGAATCACCCAGTCCTCCCATATGACTTTCAGCATGTAACAAAATATTTAAATATATGAGAATGATACAGTTTTCCCATAATTTACATTTTAATCTATCGATGGTATAACTGGACTTTTAAAATATGTTAGATATATATCATTTATATGCTCAAATAGGTGGATTTAATGAGAAGTTCTTACTCAATTCTGAACCTTTTCCTCCCCAGCAAAAACTAAATTTGTACTTAACAGTATCCAGAAGATACAAAGAAGAATATATTAAATGTTTACATTTTGTACTCATGATCCGGGGGGACAGTTTTAAGGATAGATAGAAACATGCTTATAACTTTAGGGAAATAGATTCCCATAAGGGAGTCAGAAAGAAGTTAGGAGAGTTTTTTGTGTACCCTCCAGATATAAGGATCTATAGGGGGTACTCTTAAAGAGACTTGGACTTTGGTTCAAATTTTACCAGTTTGTAATTTTTATTTTTATTTTTTAAATTTTTTTGTTTTGAAACAGAGTCTCACTCTGTTGCCCCGGCTGGAGTGTAGTGACACAATCTCTCTGCTCACCGCAAACTCTGCCTCCTGGGTTCAAGGATTCTCTTGCCTCAGCCTCTGAGTAGCTGGGACTACAGGCACGTGCCACTGCGCATGGCTAATTTTTGTATTTTTAGTAGAGATGGAGTTTTACCATGTTGGCCAGGCTGGGATTACAGGCATGAGCCACTGTATCTGGCCAGTGTGTAATTTTTAAAATGTAGGAATGAAATAACTCAGTTGACCTAAAATGTAGAAATAAAATAACTCAGATGACCTACATTGGTATATTGACTTATTACCACAGTGTTGCCTTAATTATTAATTTGTCAAAATAATTTTGGATTTTAGTACCTTGGAAGTGAAATATAGTCATTATCTAAGGATATAGACCTTGGTTTTCCAAAATATTTAAGATATAATGAATTTGGCACACCAGTGTTTGGGTGTATAGTTCAAGTTCTGTAGTTAAACAGGACAAAAACATTGTAAACCAGATGGACTTAGGTACATTTATAACATTTTTGCTCTAGGCAATCCCATAGAGCTAAACTTATGGACCTTTGAAATATGGAGGAAATGAGTTCATTGATGCCAGACCTGGTGTTTGGCTCAGATTAGGTGCCAGGGTGAGTGTTAGTGATCTTTTATAATTTTTTTCTTCTATTTTTTATGATTTTTCCTTGGATTTCCTTCTAAATTTGTAATTTTTCTAAATTTGTAATTTAGAAGGAAATCGAAGGAAATCGGTATCAAATGAGAGTTTTTAAAACATAATATGCTTCTAGGATGAATACGTTACTGAGATGAAAATGAAATGAAATAGTGGAAAAATCTGCTAATTTTCCAGTGGTGCCTGGCAGAATCTTGAGTCCTAGTGGTCTTCCCTTTATTTTTTGTAATTCTACAAGTAACATTGTAAAGCAGCTCAGAATGTGGTAGCCTAGAGGGAGATTATCCTTAATGGACTGCATCTGATTATGGGCAAGTGAAGCAGGAACTTGCTACAAAAGACTAAATCACTAAGGCGCTTACCATTCCTATCTGGCCAGTACTGAGACCACATCCATCTGCCCTCCAGTGAACTTTCTTAGCTTCTTTCTCACATGAAGTGCTCAACTAAACCTTCTGGAGGAAATTTATTATGGGAACAATTCTCTGACATTATAAGTAATGGAAAGTGAAATTTCCTTTACAGATATTCCTTTTACAGATCACTTTTTTTTATACACTACCTTTTTCCATGGATGTATTTTGTTACATTTTTTGCTTAAAAAGATTCTGGCCTCAGTAAGGATTGGTTAGATTTATTTAACTGTAAGTCTCTGTTAGTATACTAAATTGTTTTAAGAAGGGGAATCACATAATCTAAATTTTTTTTTTGTAATTTTATTATAGAAGCAGGTATATGTTGCCCAGGCTGATCTGAAACTCCTGACCTCAAGCAGTCCTCTTACCTCAGCCTCCCAAGGAGCTGGAATACAGGTGTGAGCCACCATGTCCGGCCCATATAATCTAAATTTTAAAAGATCACTCTGGCTATTGTGAGGTGAATGAATTGTACAGAGACATAAAAAGCAGAAACATCTTGTTGTTTTTGAGTGGTACTATGATGTTTGCATGCTGATGTGAACTATCCAATAGAGGAGGGGAAATTGTATGAAGCAGGGAAGAAAGGGAGTACTACTAGAATGATGTCCACATGGCAGCAAGAGGAGATAAGATTCATTAGACCAGTCAGGGGATTGATTTAGATTGTAGCATGGACAGTTCATTTGTTTAGGTAATAATAAACCCACACACAGTATTGACTGTGTGTCAATCACTGTTCTGAGCACTCTACCAATATTACTTTATTTGATGTTCACAACAGCCCTCTGGTAGGTATGGTTATTACCTCCATGTTATAGATGAGTACACTGACACACAGCGAAGTTAAGTTAACCCCCTAGTTAAGGCCAGCCAGCTTATAGGATTTTGGACTCAACTGTCTAGTTCCAAAATAATTATTTCCTGCACTATAGAGTAAACTTTTATTGTAGGAACCTCTGAAAGTTCACTTTGATTGCCTCTATTTTCTCAGCAAAATGGGACTAAGGTCATTAGCTGAGATCAGAGTTTCGGATGTGTGAGTTTGCGGAGAGAGGATAAAGTGTGCCCACTTCCTGCCTCTTTGATCTCTTCTTCCACCCCCTTCACTTTTCTCTGCTGAACCTCACAAGCCTTCTTGCTGCATCTTGATCATTCCCTTCTCCTGCCATACCCTTCTTCAGGTATTCTTACATATTACCTCGTCACTTCATCCAGGTCATTGACGAGACCTTCCTTAGCTACCCTAGCAAAATCAGCCTCCCCGTTCAGTCTCCAACCTTTTTTTCCTGCTATGCCTCTCTCTTTCCCAACTTGAAGGTACACTGCATGAGAGAAGATTTTAACCTCTTGTTCACAGCTTGTATCACCAGCACCTGGAGCTGTGCTTGCAAAATAATAAGTGCTCAGTTAACATTTGTGAGATAGGTGAAATAATTTCCTTTTGTTTATTGACCATTTGTTTTTGTTGGTGAATTCTCTTTGCTCTGTGTTAGTATTTTCATTTACATGAAATATTTA
>NW_016107947.1:58154-59592 GCF_001604975.1 Cebus imitator
TTTTTTTTGAGGTGGAGTCTTACTCTGTTGCCAGGCTGGAGTGCAGTGGTGCGATCTCAGCTCACTGCAACCTCTGCCTCCTGGGTTCAAGCAATTTCCCTGCCTCAGCCTCCCGAGTAGCTGGGACTACAGGTGTGTGCCACCACACCCAGCTAATTTTTTGTATTTTATTAGAGACAGGGTTTCACCATGCTGGCCAGGATGGTCTTGATCTCCTGACCTCATGATACACCTGCCTCGGCCTCCCAAAGTGCTGGGATTACAGGTGTGAGCCACCATGCCCAGCCCATTTCTTGTTTTTAATTATGAAAATTTATACATTGAGAAAAATTGAGAGAATAATATAGTGAACAGCACCTGTGTTTGGCAGTTGGTAACATTTTGCCATTTTGCTTTGGTGTGAATATACTTTTATGATATAAAAATATGTTTATACAAGATATTACTATATAATAGACATATCTAGTAGTAGTCTCTTTAGTTCACTATAGTCTGGAAGACATCATATACACTTCCCACTCCCATAACATTTGCCTTTCAAGAACCCAAGCTAATGATCTGTTGGAATGTCTCATATTCTAGATTTATCTGTTCCTTGCCCCTCGGTCCCTTATGTTTTCCTTAAACTGGAAGTTAGATTCATGTTGAACAGTTTTGGCAAGAATACTTCATGGGCAGTGTTATAGCTTTTATATTATATCACATCTAGGGGCATAGAATGTCATATTGTTCCAAAGACCACTTGCTGAGGAGCAAACTCAAAAGGCTTGAGTAGGTCACACTTGGCTCTCATAGGTAGTCAGGCCAGGAAACATAGCAGGGCAGTGTCGGGTATTTCTCTTCATCAAGTCTTCATGGCCATTCACTCAGCAGTACAGCTGGGTGCAAGGAAAGGAGACGCAGTATGCCATAGTCACCCTGGACTAGAAGTCTCCTGTGTCAAATAGGAACTGAGAGCTTTTTAACAGCGGCTAAGCATAGCTTCCAGGTCCCTCTTACACCAGTTACAGGAGTCATGGTATTCAAAGAAGACCAAAGTTATAAGCATTTAGAGATCTCAATACATGTTACTTTTCAGTCAGGAACCACTTTGCCAGTAGTATTGCCTGGTAATAGAGCTAGAAAGTTCACTAAAGATCAGATTTTTCTTGAGAGAAGGAAAAAGGGTTTTTTAAAACTGATACTTACAGGTAGTGACTGTCAAATTATTTTTATAAAGTTAAGTTTTTCATTTTGCAGATGAGAGTTTGATGTATAGTGTTGAGTTTATATAGTCAAATCACTTGGGTTTATTTTCCTTGTCTCTTCGTGTTCTTCTACTAAGAAAATATTTCTCTATTTAAGATCTGGTAGCTGTTCCCTTGTATTTTCCCATAGGGTTTCTTTGTTTTATTTTGTTTGATGTTTAACTCTTTTTTTTTTTTTTTTTTTTTTTTTT
>NW_016107947.1:60805-61970 GCF_001604975.1 Cebus imitator
TGATCCACCCGCCTCGGCCTCCCAAAGTGCTGGGATTACAGGCTTGAGCCACCGCGCCCGGCCTGATGTTTAACTCTTAAATTCACCTACATTTTAATTTGTTATATATTATGAGATAAGGCTTTAACTTGATTTTTTTTCCAGAATGAAACAAATTGCTCAGCAGCAGTTACTAAACAATCTTTTCTATTTCTACTGATACTATATTTATTATATACTGTTTCATTATTTTTATCACATTGTGTAGTAATTTTTTGGTTATTTTCACTTTTCAGTACATGTTAATGCAATATATCACAAGTACATGGAATCTATGTAATCTTTGTAAAGATTTCCTTGAATAGAATTTTCATTTAGAATTTCATTAAATGTATATATTACTTTTATTATGAATGGATGTTGAATGTTAATCAACATTCTTATGTTTATTGACATGCTTATTCTGCATCTGTTAAATGGATCTGTGGTTTTTCTTTTTTAATTGTTAATGTAATTATACATTACTTTGAAAGAAATTCTTCCTTTATAACATGCAGTCACTCCATGCAGAAGCATTGTATTTATTCTATTTATATACCCACAGTCTTCTTTCAGTAACATTTTTTCTTCCTTTAGTTTCAACACATTTATTAAGATTATTCCTAGATAATCTTGTATTTTTGTTCCTAGTATAAACGAATGTTGCTCATAGTCCTGTAATTTTTATCCCTCTTATGTTGGTTTATTGTGCCAGGTATAAAGAAAAAATCAGTAAAATCTGCAAAAGATGGCACATCTCCCAAAGAAGAAACTGAAATAGAAAGACAAAAGGTAAAATACGGTTATTTTTACATGCTTAGTGAATAATTGATAGATACAATTTAAATGAAGTTGTACCCATGCTACTAATTTTAAAAAATAACTTATTTTAGCAGTGGCATTTATAACTAAATTATTAGAAACATAATTAAATATTTTAGCAGCGTAGTTTCTAAATAGCCTTCTTTTTTTTACCAAACATAATTTCTTCAACTAGTACAAAGTTAAAATTTATCTCCCACTCAAAGATACTTTCCTTTATAAATTAAGAGGAAGCCGGGCGCGGTGGCTCACGCCTGTAATCCCAGCACTTTGGGAGGCCGAGGCGGGTGGATCACGAGGTCAAGAGATTGAGACCATCCTGGTC
>NW_016107947.1:62080-70566 GCF_001604975.1 Cebus imitator
GCCATTGCACTCCATCCTGGGTAACAAGAGCGAAACTCCGTCTCCAAAAAAAAAAAATAATAAATTAAGAGGAAAATATCTCATTATTTAAAAACTTTACTATGCCTGAGACAGAAAATACTCTTAAAACGTTAAAATAATATTGTCATAAATTTTAATTCAATCTGAATCTGTCCTATAATACAGAGTTTGTGGTTGTGGCTTATCAAATGCAAATTTCTGTTTTTCATATTGTGAATATGTGAATTTAATGCACAAAATTACATTCTTTCTTAGAAATGCAGTGAGCCTTATGCTTTATTGACACCCTATGTCCAGAGTCATATGTAATTTTGGCACAGGGACATATGTGCTTTTGCTGAGGCAGGAATTGAAGGCAGCAGTGCCCCTAGGGCTGATGTTCATGTCACTGTCCAAAAGTATGCCTGACTGGCCACCTAAACTCTACATTTTAATTTATCTTCTATTTTCTATTCATTGCATATACAGCAGTACTCAAAGTTGTCTAAATAGCAACAAAGAAAATCAATTTCTGTGGAAAATGTCTCTGAAAAGAAAGCAGCTACAAGAGCCAGTGAGGAAAGGAAATTGAGGCAGCCTAAAGTGGTAATATAGGAAAAGCTACAAAGGTCTAGCACATACTCTGTATTTTCACTAGTGTACATGGTTGTTTAGTTGATTCTTGAGGGTTCCTGTTTAATCCCATGGTTGGTAGAAAATACTCATTTAGTGGAAAAAGCCAGTTACTAGATTTCAGTAGCAGATGCTAAGATCCTACCTTCACAGAAATGTATCAGTATTGAAAAAGTAAAGGCAAAAAAAAAAAAAACTACTTGATAAAAGTTACACATTTAGAAAGTATAATTTATATCACAAAATAAACATTTGCTAGGTTTAGTGTCATTGTGCAGAAAGAATAATGTGAAAATGAGAACTTTTTATTTGAGGGTACTTGAGGACTCTTCTTCCTGCAGCCTACCAATGAGTCACACTAAGTGAAGTGGGGCCTGGTTTTTAACTACAAAGTTTTATCTCTCCTGCTGTCAGTAATGTTGCTTCCAGAGATTCTACCTTATTGCTATACAGAGATCTCTTTGTTTTGGTAATCCACAGTTTACAGATGACAGGTGGTACCCCAGTGTTTTAACAGTTGAGTCTTCCTTTCCTAGAAGGGGTATCTTGTGCCCCATACTCCTTTTTTTGGGGGGGAGGGGGAAAGCACTGTACATTTGAATTTTTTTTTGCTCTCCACAGGCTGAAATGGCTTTGCTTATGATGGATGAAGCCGAGGATGGTAAGAAACACTTCAATTACAACAAGATTGTAGAGCACCAGAATCTGAGCAAAAAGAAGAAAAAGCAGCTCATGAAAAAGAAGGAATTAATAGAGGATGACTTTGAGGTAACCATGGATACCAGTCATTAGCCTCTTAAAGATGGAATTGAATCTGAAGTCAGTTGTGCAGATAGATATTGAGCATAGTCAAAGTTACCCTTGGAAATGTCTTAGGGGCAGGTGCAATGTCTCACGTCTATAATCCCAACACTTTTGGAGGCCGAGGCCTGAGGATCACTTGAACCCAGGATTTGGAGACCAGCCTGGGCAACATAGTGGGACCATCATCTCTATGAAAAATAAAAATTAGCCAGGCATAGTGGCACACATCTGTAATCCCAGCTACTCAGAAAGCTGAGGTGGGAGGATCACTTGAGCCCAGGAAGTCAAGCCTTCAGTGAGCCATGATCATGCCACTGTACTCCAGCCTGGGCGACAGAACAAGACCTTGTCTCAAAAAAAAAAAGAAAAAGAAAAAGAAAAGAAAGAAAGAAAATGTCTTCAAAAAGACTGATGGTGGAGCCAAAGCTACTCTCTTTTAGTCCAGCGCAGCCAGTTCATCCCTGGTGGATGAAATTATTGTTTCTTTGATTGAGCACCAGGTGAAATAGTTGACTTGTATTTTAGTGGCCGTATTGTACCAAAAATGTGTAGGGTTTTTTTTTTGTTTTTTGTTTTTTGGGTTTTTTTTTTAATTGTTTTGGCTCCCCCACAGTGTAAAAAATGTGTAGTTTTTAATGTTAGAATCACATATAGTGATCCTCAGACCAGGAAAGATATGCTTGAATAGCAGGTTCATGTCACATTGGACCACACTCTCACTGTTTGCAGTGGCCAGTGCAGTAAGCCATGTTTTTTAAATTTCTGTGTTTTTTGTTCCATTACTCCTTCCTCTTATTGAGTACATGTTCCTAATAGCTATAGAGTCCCCTAAGCATGAGTTTGAGCCCTCTACTGAAAATCTACAAACAGCTATTAGGAACTGCTTAATGACTTCCAACCATTAACGTGGAAGAACTGACCCTGAATAAGATGGGGGATATTTGGGAAATTTTGAATTTGTTCAAACAATGGAGGGTAATATACAGATGGCTTCTAAGTAGTGTATAGAAGGATTCAAAGGCTACTCTGTGGCTTCCATTATTTGAGTCAGTTTCATATATCCTCCCATTCCAGTGAGGTTTTTATTGAGTTAGTTTCCTTATGAAAAGCAAAGAATGATGTGCAGTCATTCTGCCTTCAGACATTAATAACCATGCATAAAGATATTTTTTATGAGATTTTTCTCTTTGTTGTAGATATTGAGTCTCTTGTCCTCACATACATAGAGCTGTGGTCCATCTCCAGGTGGACTTGCGTTTCACTTTCTTGCTGGTTACTCCCTGCCTGGCAACCCTCAAAGGCTGGAGGGAGTTAAGGGTATACTCTTAAATGTAGAACCACAAGTTTTTGTAGAAAGAAGATCAATTTGGGGCTTGTGTCTGATCAGACCTTGATCTTGGATAGATTCTTTGCCGTAGTGATCTTTTAATCTTTTTATCTATGAATCACCTTCAATCGTTCCTTATTTTTGGTACCAAGATTAAAATTTCTTAAAACCTACTCAGAATGCAGGGCCTCCGGCAAAAGATGTTCTGATTGGCTTATTTATGCTGGTGAGAAATTGATTTTGTGGTGTAAGCATGGGAAAGCCCTGCGTCGCAAACCAATCCTACAGTCATTCTAAGTGGTCATTGTAGTTACCAGCCATAATATATATAGGGCCCACTAGCATTCTCTTTGAAATAGATTGTCCTTGCATAATAAGAACAGGGTGCCCTACACATTGTGTTCCAAAGGTGGGCCGTAAAGATCTATAGAAAAACAGTTTCCTAATGAATCAATAAAAATGCTCAGGTTTGTATTTTATATAATCAATTCACCAACTTTCTAAATTTGGCCTCATTTCTAGCCTTTTGCTTTAGTAATTTTGTTTGATTTATTGATTAATTATTTATTCTTTTGGATTTGCAGGTAAATGTTAGTGATGCACGGTTTCAGGCAATGTACACTTCCCATTTGTTCAATTTGGACCCCTCAGATCCCAATTTCAAGAAAACAAAAGCTATGGAAAAAATCCTTGAGGAGAAAGCCCGGCAAAGAGAACAGAAAGAACAAGAACTTATTCAGACAATAAAGAAAAAAGAGAGTGAGATTGAAAGGGAATCACAAACGAAGTCCATTGATCCTGCCTTGTCAATGTTGGTTAAATCTATAAAAACAAAAACAGAGCAGTTTCAAGCAAGAAAAAAACAAAAAGTCCAATAACTTGATGTTACTTATTTTTGAATTGAATACATCTTTTCCTAAAATATATGAAAATCGTAGGAGGAATATTTATTGGGAACAAAGCTATCTTTCAAGAATATGAATAAAATCTTTTTCTGAACATAGTAAAATTTTTCTCCATAGTTGTTTTTAATTGTGGATGGTTGACAAATTTGTATTGTATATTCCTACAGATTAGTCATAATTAAACCAAATGACCTGAATTACAGAGTCTGTAAAATTTTTGTATATTATGATGTTCAGTTCTAACTAGTGGAAAATTATTCTAGCTTTTTAAAAGGCTGTTTACGGCACAATCGGGCTAGAGCTCAGAATCAAGAAACACACTCAAACCTGCACAACCACTTGGAAACTGAACAGCTTGCTTCTGAGTGTTGACTGGATAAACAATGAAATGAAGGCAGAAATAAAGATGTTCTTCGAAACCAACCAGAATGAAGACATAATTTACCAGAATCTCTGGGACACCTTTAAAGCAGTGTTGAGAGGGAAATTTATAGCAATAAATGCTCACCAGAGAAGAGAGGAAAGATCTAAAATTGACACCCTATCGTCAAAATTGAAAGCGCTAGAGGAGCAAGATAAAAAAAACTCAAAAGCTAGCAGAAGACAAGAAATAACTCAGAGCAGAACTGAAGGAGATAGAGACACAAAAAATCCTTCAAAAAGTCAATAAATCCAGGAGCTGGTTTTTTGAAAAGATCAACAAAATAGACCAATAGCAAGATTAATAAAAAAGAAAAGGGAGAAGAATCAAATAGATGCAATAGAAAACGGTAAAGGGGATATCACCACTGATCCCACAGAAATACAAACTACCATCAGACGTTACCACAGACAGCTACTTATTCACATAAACTAGTAAACCAGGAAGAAATGGATAAATTCCTAGTCACTTGTACTCTACCAAGACTAAACCAGGAGGAAGTTGAAACCCTGAATAGACCAATAACAAGGGCTAAAGTAGAGGCAGCAATCAATAGCCTACCAACCAAAAAAAGCCCAGGTCCAGATGGGTTCACAACCAAATTGTACCGGACATACAAAAAGGAGCTGGTTCCATTCCTTCTGAAACTGTATCAAACAATACAAAAGGAGAGAATCCTTCCCAAATCATTTTATGAGACCAACATCATTCTGATACCAAAACCCAGCAGAGACTCAACAAAAAAAGAAAACTTTAGGCCAATATCCATGATGAACATAGATGCAAAAATCTTCAATAAAATACTGGCAAACCGAATCGAACAGCACATCAAAAAGCTTATCCATCATGATCAAGTAGGCTTTATCCCAGGGATGCAAGGCTGGTTCAACATATGCAAGTTTGTAAACATAATCCACCACATAAACGGAACCAAAGACAAAAACCACATGATTATCTCAATAGATGCAGAGGAGGCCTTCAGCAAAATTCAACAACCTTTATGCTAAAAACTCTGAATAAAGTAGGTATTGATGGAACATATCTCAAAATAATAAAAGCTATTTATGACAAAACAGCCAATATCATACTGAATGGGCAAAAACTGGAAGTATTCCCTTTGAAATCTGGCAGTAGAGAAGGATGCCCTCTCTCATCAGTCCTATTGAATATAGTATTGGAAGTTCTAACCAGAGCAATCAGGCAAGAAAAAGAAATAAAGGATATTCAGTTAGGAAAAGAGGAAGTCAAATTGTCTATATTTGCAGACAACATGATTGTATATTTAGAAGACCCCATTGTCTCAGCCCAAAATCTCCTGAAACTGATAAGCAACTTCAGCAAAGTCTCAGGATACAAAATCAGTGTACAGAAATCACAAGCATTTGTATACACCAATAACAGACTTAAAGAGAGCCAAATCAAGAGTGAAATCCCAGTCATAATTGCTACAAAGAGAATAAAATACCTAGGAACACAACTAGCAAAGGATATAAAGGACCTCTTGAAGGAGAACTACAAATCACTGCTCAAAGAAACAAGAGAGGACACAAACAGATGGAAAAGCATTCCATGCTCATGGTTAGGAAGAATCAATATCGTGAAAATGGCCATACTGCCCAAAGTAATTTATAGATTTAACGCTATCTCCATCAAGCTACCTGTAACCCCCTTCACAGAACTGAAAAAAACCACCTTAAACTTCATATGGAACCAAAAGAGAGCCCACATAGCCAAGATAATCCTAAGCGAAAAGAACAAAGCTAGAGGCATCATGCTACCTGAAACAAACTATACTACAAGGCTACAGTAATCAAAACAGCATGGCACTGGTACCAAAACAAAGATATAGACCAATGGAACAGAACAGAGGCCTCGGAGGCCTCACCACACATCTACAACCATCTGATCTTTGACAAACCTGAAAAAAGTAAGCAATGGGGAAAAGATTCCCTGTTTAATAAATGGTGTTGGGAAAACTGGCTAGCAGTGCCCAGAAAGCAGAAACTGGATCCCTTCCTGACACCTTACATCAAAATTAACTCCAGGTGGATTAAAGACTTAAACATAAGACGTAACATGATAAAAATCCTAGAAGAAAACCTAGGCAAAACCATTCAGGACATAGGCATAGGCAAGGACTTCATGACTAAAACACCAAAAGCATTGGGAACCAAAGTCAAAATAGACAAATGGGATCTAATTAAACTCCACAGCTTCTGCACAGCAAAAGAAACAATCATTAGAGCGAACCAGCAACCAACAGAATGGGAAAAAAATTTTGCAATCTACCCATCTGGCAAAGGGTTAATATCCAGAATCTACAAAGAACTAAAACAGATTTACAAGAAAAAAACAAATAAACCCATTCAAAAGTGGGCAAAGGACATGAACAAACATTTTTCAAAAGAAGACATATATAATGCCAACAAACATGAAAAAAT
Source organism: Cebus imitator (assembly GCF_001604975.1). Taxonomy (NCBI): domain Eukaryota; kingdom Metazoa; phylum Chordata; class Mammalia; order Primates; family Cebidae; genus Cebus; species Cebus imitator. The sequence continues at coordinate 68,612 of NW_016107947.1, forward strand.
GCTCATCATCACTGGTCATTAGAGAAATGCAAATCAAAATCACATTGAGATACCATCTCACGCCAGTGAGAATGGTGATCCTTAAAAAATCTGGAGACAACAGATGCTGGAAAGGATGTGGAGAAATAACACTTTTACACTTGGTGGGAGTGTAAATTAGTTTAACCATTGGGGAAGACAGTGTGGTGATGATTCTCAAGGACCTAAAAACAGAAATTCCATTTGACCCAGCAATCCCATTACTGGGTATATATCCAAAGGATTATAAATTGTTCTTTTATAAAGACACATGCACACGTATGTTCACTGTGGCACTGTTTACAACAGCAAAGACCTGGAACCAACCCAAATGCCCATTGATGATAGACTGAACAAGGAAATTCTTGCACATATACATCATGGAATACTATGCAGCCATAAAAATGATGAGTTCGTGTCCTTTGTAGGGACATGGATGACTCTGGAAACCATTATTCTCAGCAAACTGACACAAGAACAGAAAATCAAACACCACATTTTCTTACTCATAGGCGGGTGTTGAGCAATGAGAACACATGGACACAGGGAGGGGAGCACACACACTATGTTTGATGGACAGCGGTGGGTAGGGAGGTTGGGGAGAAATGCCAGATACAGGTGATGGGGGGATGGAGGCAGCAAACCACATTACCATGTATGTACCTATGCAACAATCCTGCATGTTTCTGCACATGTACCTCAGAACCTAAAGTGCAATTAAAAAGATAATATATATTTTATATATATATATGATTAATGAAACCAGTTTTTCTCATAGGAAAGTTTTCAACTAAAAATTCAATGTATTTTATTATATAGGATTATTCAGGTTATCTATTTCTTCTTGAGTGAATTTTGATAGTTTATAGTCAAGGATTTAGTCCATGTCATTCAAGTTGTTGAATTTATAGGCATAACGTTTTTTTTAGTAGTATTTCCTAATTATCATTTTACTGTCTAGAGGGTCTGGTGATATCTCTTTTTCATTTATAATACTGATAATTTTTGTCTTTGCCATTTTTTTGATAGTCTAAATAGAGGTTTATTAATTTTCTTGATCTTTTTAAAGAACCAGCTTATGGTTTTATTCATTTTGCTCTGTTGCTTCTGTGTCCAACTCCTGTGGAAGGTTTCTCTCCTGCTCTGCAGAAGCCAGATTCCCATCAAGTCCTACCAGTGTGGAACCCCAGTAACTTCTCACAATCCGTTGTGCCACAGCTGCTCCCTCACCAATGAGGTTCAGACCTCAGTCCACAGGGATGAAGAGGCTTTTCCAGATTTTCCTCTCATTTGAATGCTCTGTCTCAGCACGAGGGATAGTGGCTGTTCCCTATATCCACGATTCCTATATTCTTTAGAGTTCTCTCCCCAACCCCCAGTTAATCCTTTGTCTTCAATTCCCTGTTACTCTATCCCATTACAAAGAATAATTATTTAAGCTTACCTTGTTTAAGCTAGTGTTTCTGTCTACTAATTGGATCCTGATGATACCCAGGTGTACAAAGATAATCTAGTTACCTGACTCATATTAGATCCTGGAAGGCCCTCCTGTTCCTCAAGGTATATATTCCAGTATACATTGAGACCCAGCTATATTGCCCTTCCTGATCATGGATGTTTCCTTGAGTTCTGACTGTTCTCATTATTCATTTTTATAGCCCCCAAACTTGAAAGCTTAACCACAATAATATATTTTCTCAAGAATCTTTGATTTGCAAAGGGCTATAGGGGAAGGCTCACCTGTTCCCCACATGGCATCAGCTGAGGTGGCTTCCCTCAAGCCTGGAGGATTTGCTACCAAGATGGCTCCGTCACATGGGTTACAAGTTAGTGCTGACTGGCAGCTGGGAGAATAGTGGCTCAGTTCCAAAGGTGATGGAAGCTATTACGTTTTTTTGGAGATGGAGTTTTGCTCTTTTTTTTTTTTTTTTTTTTTT
>NW_016107947.1:70881-83900 GCF_001604975.1 Cebus imitator
GGTGTGAGCCACTGTGCCCAGGCAAAACTATTACTTTTTATGACCTTTCCTCAGTAGACACAGAGTGTCTACCATTCATACTCTATCAGTCAAGGCAATCAAAAATGTCTTCCCAGGGGAGGAAATACACCCCTTACTGGGGGAGTGGCAAACTTCCAAAATGGATATCTGGAAATGTTTTGTAGTCATATTGGAAAAATGAGGTCTGCTTCACTGGCCATTTGATGAACGTCTACCCCCCCCCCCAACCTTTCTAGTGTATTACATTATAGTAAATGCCCTGTTATTTGAGCTTACCTGAGTAAATCTTTATTCTTTGCAAACAGAACACACTGGATCAGCAGAAAAAGTGCTTTACCAGCAGCTGGGCCATAGTACATAGGATCACTGAGCAAGTCAGACCAGGAGAAATGTTATGCATGCTCTCCAAGGAACCTGAAGTGACAGTAAATGAGAACAATCGTTGCTCCCAAGTATTTCTTCTCTCTGTCTTCCACAGTAACAGAACTTGTTAGTTGAACATAGGGCTTTCCATAATAAAGATTATTTTACTCATTCTTCTTTAGTGGTGTAGATGCAAATGATAGCTTCTAGGGAATCTTCCTTTGAAGTCAATGGACTGGTAAATTTGCCTCCTCCCGCCTTCTGTCCTTTTGTTCTACCACCCGGAATGCAAATGTAAAAGCTAAGGCTTTAGCAAGCCATCTTAGGTCCTGAAGACAAAAGCCACACTCTATGATCTGGGAACAATGAATGGTAAGCTAGAAGAAGCCAAGATTACTGAGGATTTTGTAGGGCATATCCACCATTTCATGCATGGACTTTTCCAAAAGTTCTATGTGATAGAAAAATTAAATCCTATCTTGTTTAAGCCCCTGTTTTCTCAGGTCTCTGTTACTTACTGTCCCATCTATGTCCTAACTCAAACAAAGACAAATATGGTGGCCTTTGGCTATTGTCATTGTGGGTTATCTTGCCTTATTTTGAGACCATTGCAGATCATTTCTCCATATTGTTAAACAAATTCTTTATACTGCATTGCATACAGAGTGCTTGCAACTTGACTCTCCTGGAATAGAATGCTCAATACTGTAAGGTTCTCAGCTTTCTGGATGTGGACATGAGTCAAGAGAAGTGAGACAAACTCCCTTAGAAGGCAACTGGGACCCTATGTTCTGTAAGTACTACTGGCACAAGAGTTATAAACTGTTTTCAGCATCTCTGGGTTCACATGATCACCCTTTTCGAAAAGTTTATGAAGAAGCAGTTGCCAGGAGCAAACCAGAATCAGGCACAGGGGAAAATGAAAAAGTGCAAGTGAGAGTCTGTGCCCAGCACTAAGTGTGGGTCTGCATTACCCAAATTTTACCAAAATGTGGAGATGACAACTCCATGCTCTCTGACAGTGCCAAAACAAATAGACTAACAAATTATATTGTGTTAGGGCAAGTTGTGAGAAATTCCTGCCTTGGGGTTATAAGCTGTTTTCATGAAGTTTTAAAAATTAAAATTGAGTCATTATCCTTCTTTAGTACACATGGTTTTTGTCTTGAGCAGCTGTGGTTTGATTTGTCCCCACCAAAACTCATGTTGAAATTTTATACCCAATGTGGCAGTGTTACATTTTTGAAACGTCTTTTTAATAAAATCTGAAATAAATTAGCATTGTCTTTTCTCTTGGATTAGTAAGAAATAATGTACTCAATCATACTTCAAAAAGTTCATCTGATGAGCAGGACAGGAAACGGTCAATAAAATGGATTGAATTTTTTAATTTTTTTGGAAAAATTATTGAACTAAACTAAGAGGAAAGACATTTTAGTTAGAAGTGGAACAACTCTAAATGATGGAACAGGTTAACTGCCAACAGCTTATTTTTCAACTACACAAAAACTCTGAAAACAATTACTTGATTCACATCTTTTCCTCCATTTGGATCCATAATTTAGACTTGTAGATCTGTCACAGTCTTTCAGTTCTTCTGGAGAGCTCAAGCAGTATCAGAAACCATGTTGGAGCCAGGCACATGGCTCATGCCTGTAATCCCAGCACTTTGGGAGGCTGAGATGGGCAGATGACCTGAGGTCAGGAGTTCCAGACCAGCATAGCCAACATAGTGAAGCCCCATCTCTACTAAAAATACAAAGATTAGCAGGGCGTGGCAGTGGGCACCTCTGATCCCAGCTACTCTGGAGGCTAAGGCAGGAGACTCACTTGATCCTGGGTGATGGAGGTTGCCGTGAGCCGAGATTGTGCCACTGAACTCCAGCCTGGGCAACAGAGTGAGACTCCATCTCAAAGAGAGAAAAACCAAATCACATGAGAATTGTGTTTCTTCAGATTTCTTTGGACTCAAGTGACCCTCCACTTCCCTATCCATATTCTTAGGAATGTTGCACATAGCAGAAACCAAACTAGCTTAAGCAAAATTTTAAAAGACATGAGCATGGATATTTATTAGAAGGATCCTGTGATGTCTTATAGCACAGACTGCAAAGGCAAGAAAGCAATCAGTGCTCAGGAAGAGACCAGAAGCAGAAACTAGCATGTCCTCAGAAACATTCCTCCCCTCATCTCTGTTTCCTGTATTCATATTCATATTTGCTAATATTGCTGCCAACACGTCTCTCTCCTTAGCCCATTGGGCAAGTGGAATAAGATAACCACATCAGAATTTCATGTTTTAAGTTACAGGTCCATTTTCTATGTTATTAAAGAAATAGCTGGATGTGGTGGCTCTTGGTTGTATTCCAGCACTTTGGGAGGCTGAGGCAAGAGGATTGCTTGAACCTAAGAGATGAGACCAGCCTGGGCAACATGGCAAGACCCCATTGCTACAAAATTAAAAGTTAGCTGGGCATGGTGGTGCACACCTGTGGTCCCAGCTACTTGAGAGGGTGAGGTGGGAGAATCACTTGAACCCAGGAGGTCAAGGCTGCAGTGAGCCGTGATCGCACCACTGCACTCCAGCCCAGGTGACAGCAACACCCTGTCTCAAAAATAAATAAATATATAAAGAGTTTGTGCCTTATAGTTAAGATTCAATAATTAAGTTTTAATTTTTTGCCTTGATGTCATTAAGATAAAATATTATATAAATAAACTTACACTACTGTATATAATGCAACATTAAGAACTGCTTAGTAAGTTTACTTGTGAATATTATATGTCAACTAACACAATTTTAAAGACAATGTTTACACTATTATTTTATAACTTAGGTAATAATCTGGAAGATGTTCCAAGCGTTTGAAACAACTAAATGACAAAGAATCCTTGATGTCTACAAAGAGAGAATTAAAATGTCAAATGTATGACAATGAAAGGATTCTTATCTTCTCCAAGTGAATAGTGACTTTTGTGTTATAAATGTGGGTAGATATATTCACTTGGAAACTCTTTTTAACCTCTGTCTTAATGACGAACAATAAAGTTCTTAATAAATATTCAACATTCTTTTTTTTTTTTTTTTAAAGATGGGGTTTCACCATGATGGCCAGGCTGGTCTTGAACTTCTAACCTCAGTTGATCCACCCACCTCGGCCTCCCAAAGTGCTAGGATTACAGGTGTGAGTCACTGCGCCCGGCCTATATTCAACATTCTTACAGGAAGAACTAACTCCTAAATCTGATCTTATTTTTCCCTGAACTAAGAAAGGCTTGGACATCCCTCTTCAACAATGTATACAACTAAATTAGCTGGGCATTATGGCCCATGCCTGTAATCCCAGCTACTTGACAGGCTGAGGCGGGAGAATCACTTGAACCAGGGAGGCGAAGGTTGTGGCGAGCTGAGATGGCGCCATTGTACTCCAGCCTGGGCAACAAAAGCTCAAAACTCAGTCTCAAACAAACAAAAACAATGGATCAGGCCTGTAATCCCAGCACTTTGGGAGGCCAAGGCAGGATGATCACTTGAGGTTAGAAGTTCTAGACAAACAAAAAACAATGTACACAACTGTGTTTGTGTATGGTAGATGGTCTAGAAGTATGCATGAGACACTGGTAAGAGGGATTGTCTCTGGACATCACACAAGAGGGAAGACTTACTTTTCCCTGAATATCTGTTTATATGACTTTGTTTTACTGTGTATCATTTACTTTCAAAATTCTTTGAGTTGTCTAATCCCTAATGAAGAGACATATAATTAATGATTGTGAACTGGACCCTTATGCTATAAAGGACATTATTGGGACAGTGGTAGAACTTAAATGAGGCCTGAGGATTAACTGGTAGTGATGTATTCGTGTTAATTTCCTGAGTTTGCTGACTGCATTTTGATTGCATAGGAGAATGTCTTTTTCTGAAGGAAACAAACACTAACCTGCCCAAGAGTGTTGGGTCATCATGTTGGTAGCTTACTCTCATATGGTTTAGAAATAATAAATGCATTTGGCTGGGTGCATTTTGGGAGCCCAAGGGAGGAGGATCACTTGAGCCCAGGAGTTTGAGACCAGCCTGGGCAACGTAGTGAGACCCTGTTTCTATAAAAAAAAATTTTTTTAATTAGCTGGGCTTGGTGGTTTGCACCTGTAGTTCCAACTACTAAGAAGGCTGAGATAGGAAGATGGCTTGAGCCCAGGAGGTGGACGCTGCAGTGCCATGATCACACCACTGTACTCCTGAGCTGCAGCCTGGAGTACAGAGCAAGACCTTGTCTCAAAAAAAAAAAAAAAAAAAAAAAAACGTATAAAAAAAAAAAAAGGAAAAAAAAAAAAAAAAAAAAAAAAAAAAAAAAAAAGGAAAGAAAGAAAAGAAAAGAAAAAGAAAAAAAGCTTTTCTGGAAATTTAAGATTTTTTTCAAATTTTTAAAACATTAAAATTATTTTTAAAATATTCTGAGCCCTAAATTTGCAGAGAGACAATGTGATTGGGCAAAGGTAAGGCTCAGCTTACATCTGCTACTCGCCCCATTAGCTGTGATCAGTGGGAGCCAGGAGGCAGTTCTCTGAATAGTTTCTACAACAGAGAGACTGGGGAAAATGCTCCAACAGATGACTGCTGCACTTAAAAGAAGTTATATTATGGTTCACTGGTTTTATACTACTGGACTTTTTCTTTTTTTTTTGGTAACTGATCAGTATTTATTAACTTTGTTAATTATCTCTTTTCTTCTTTGGGGACGTGTGGGAGAGTGAGGGATTAGATACATGAAATGCAGTGAGAATCCAAGACCAGATAAAAAAGTGTCCAATATGGAAATTTAGGCTGTGGTCACACTGATTGCCTTTGCTCACCTGCTGAAAATCCCATTCCAATTATTGCAGATGACATTTTCTCATATTCTCTGCCCTGGACAAGAACTAACCTTGACTGTTAACATTGACAATGGAACATTCTGGAACATTACAAAAATGAGAAAGCCATAAAGATTTCTTCCTTAATTCGTAGCACTTGGGCATCCATAGGTTATGCTTTCCTCTGTCACCCCATCCGCTTACATTTTCTCTGAGGGTTCCCTTCTCATTTCCCTGGGAACATAACGGGGACTTCCTCCTCTCGGCTTTTAAGGAGAAACTTCAAGAAATCGTAGTCTGGCTGGGCGCGGTGGCTCAAGCCTGTAATCCCAGCACTTTGGGAGGCCGAGGCGGGTGGATCACGAGGTCAAGAGATCGAGACCATCCTGGTCAACATGGTGAAACCCCGTCTCTACTAAAAAACTACAAAAAATTAGCTGGGCATGGTGGTGCGTGCCTGTAATCCCAGCTACTCAGGAGGCTGAGGCAGGAGAATTGCCTGAACCCAGGAGGCGGAGGTTGCGGTGAGCCGAGATCGCGCCATTGCACTCCAGCCTGGGTGACAGACCAAGACTCTGTCCTAAAAAAAAAGAAAAGAAATCGTAGTCTTCATTTGCCATGTTTCATTATCAATGAAATACCTTTTTAAATTGTTTGATATAATCAAGTGTGGCCACTTAAAACTACACAAGAAATTTCCTTTTCAAGATAGAAAGATCCAAATATGTTCTGAAGTGTCTTTTTCCCCCAAATTATCATCACTGCAAAAGTTTTTCAGGCAGTCTTTGACATAGCATAGTGGCTAACTGTATAGGATTTGGAGTTTGTCAACCAGATTTTGAATCCCAGTTCTGCCATTTACTAGTAATAAGTGATTTGGACCCAGTGATTTAGCTCTTTTAGACCTGATTTTCCAGCTTTAATATGGTGATACTAACAGTACCTATTTCCTAGAGCAGTTTTAAGGATTGAATGAAATATTTAACTTTATCACTACTATTACACTTCAGAAAATATCCTCAATGCCTTCCCTTTCCCAACAACTCATTTCATTTTGACTTAAGGTTGGCAAGTTTTTTTTCTTTTCTTTCTTTTTTTTTTTTTTTTTTTTTTTTGAGTTACCCTTGACTGGGAGCATGGTCATTCCTTTGAAGATAATTTTATGTAAATTCAAATGTGGAAATGTTGGCTGAACCCATTTAGGGCCCTAATTTAGTATTGTTGAATGGTGCAGAATAAGAAAAAGGGAAACTCTATTTACATTTTAGATCTAGGAGCTAGTAATATAGACTACATAATGGCCAAAGCCTCCACCATATATAAAGATGAGTATTTTGGAAGCATGTCACAGGTAGAGTTCGCTAGCTCCTTGGTGTCCATAATCTGGCTGGTGAGATTTGGTGGCTCAGAAGACAGGTTGTCATGCCTGGAAGGCCTTGCAAAGGCTTGCTGTTATTGGCTGCTCTGAGATCTTCTGTCTTTCCACTTTGACTGCCTTGAGCAAGAGAGACAGGCTCTCCTTGCTTTATCCAATATTCAGATTGTGCTGATTCTCTCCATCTCATCTTTGGGCAAAGCGGGGTCTCATTTCTGGGCCTCATTTCATGGCTTGCAAGTACATAATAGATTTATTGGTGGGATGATACAGAGCTCATGCATTCAAATGAAATGCTAAACAATCTGCCAGATGCTCCGAGGAATCTGTCAGAAGTACGTTGAAAACCTTCTCCCAATTATGCCGTTCCTAAATGTCTCAGAAACAACTGATTTGGCAACTCAAGAGGCATATAGGACAGAAATTGTGATTGGTCTAGATTGTATCAAGTGGTTCCAACCTACCCAACTTCCTTGGTCCCTACTGCTCACTGATTAGATGTGGGAAAGGAAGATTGGGTCTTTTTCAGAAGAAAGAGAAGGCAAGGCAGAGGGATTAAGCAGACCAAGCTGACAGCAACAGCTTTCTTTTCTTTTTTTCTGAGAAGCCAAAAAAGCATTGGTGGTTAGCAAAACCAAATGAAAAAGACAGAGCTGTTCTTTTTTGTTCTTGATTAATCCCACCAAAGCTACGTTGTGTCTACGCCAACTCAGGGAAGCAGTGTGACTAGAGGGACTTGAAAAGGCAACTGGAAAAAGTACCAAACTCCAGAGCTCTTGTGCGGCAAGAAGGCAGGTCAATGGTCCGCATGGTGTGCCAGGGCCTGCAGCAATCCCTGCCCTTGCTCTATGTCCATGCCCATTATTCTGAGTGATTACTGAGTGTGTAAGTCAGACATACAGGGGTATAAGATTGCATGTTTAAACTACAAGAGGCTCAGGTTTGTAAAATAGCTGAAAGAGATAAGATAAGCAGAGACTGACAGCCCCATGTGATTGCTGTAACTCTTGATTTCTCAAATTAAATGTATTGTTTCCAGTTAATTGTGACAGTTGACTTTTCTTTCTTTTATATATTTGTGTATAATCGAAAGTTAACAAAATATTAAAGACAACTGAATTTATTATAACATATAATTGATCTTCTGTTATGGAAGGCAGTGTTTGCATTAGTAATAAAAACATAGTAAATTTCTAAATTATTATATATTCCATAAGATTAATTTTTGCTTTTTTTTTTTCTTGAGACAGAGTCTCACTCTGTTTCCCAGGCTGGAGTTCAGTGGTGCTATCTCAGCTTACTGCAACCTCCGCCTCCTGGGTTCAGGTGACTTTCCTGCCTCAGTCTCCCGAGTAGCTGGGATTATAGGCACCTGCCACCATGCCCGGCTATTTTTTTTTTTTTTTTTGAGACAGAGTTTCACTTTTGTGGCCTAGGCTGGAGTCAAATGGCACAATCTCAGCTCACTGCAACTTCTACCTCCCAGGTTCTAATTATTTTCCTGCCTCAGCCTCACCAGTAGCTGGAATTACGGGTGCATGCCACCATGCCCAGCTAATTCTTTTGTATTTTTAGTAGAGATGGGGTTTGGCCATGTTGGCCAGGCTGATCTTGAACGCCTGACCTCAGGTGATCCACCTACTTCAGCCTCCCGAATTACTGGGATTACAGGCATAAGCCACAGCACCCGGCCTTTTTGTCTTTATTTCTATAAAACTACAATTTTTATATGTAGAATTTAGAAAAGTTATGTTCTGTTGATAGTTAAAGATTGAAGGATTGAAAATGAAATATAATTGTACAAGTACTCAATATTCAATAAATTTTCATAAAACTTGCAAAGACAATGTAAAAAAATTAAAAATTAAAATTATATTTTGCATTGTTTCAAAAGTTCTTTGTTCTAAAATACTCAAAATTTATCAAATTTTTAAAATATACCAATTATTAATTAGTCTGCCCTCAGTACCCATGGGTTCCACTTCCGAGGATTCTGCATCTGTGGATTCAACCAACCACGATGGAAAATATTAGAAGACAAAATTGTTTCTGTGCTGAACATGTACAGACTTTTAAAAAACTTTACATAGTACAATATAAAAACTATTTACATAGCACTTACCTTGTATTAGGTATTATAGGTAGAGACGATTTAAAGTATACAGGAGGTTGTGCTTAGGTTATATGCAAATTCGGCACTGTTTTTTATCAGTGATAAGCATTCACAGATTTTGGTATCCATGAGAGGTACTGGAACCATTCCCTGACAGACCACTGTAATTTCACATTTTAAATCAAAACTATGTAAAGGCCAAATTTTTATTTAATTTCTAAAATTTAATGAATCTTTACATTTTTATAACATAAATCTATTCACCTTTTATTGTTTAATGTTTATCCAGCAGGCAAATGTAAAGGATTGGCACCACGCTTCACTCAAGTGACATCTAGACTGCATATATACAACATGTAATACTCCTCAGCCACCATATGAAACTCCACTAAATAGTGAGTACTCATGGAGCATGAATTAGAACTAAAAGAGAAGCAAGAAAATGGATACCAAGCACTGCTAGAAAACAACACTGCATGGTGCAAAAATACACTGCATTTCTGACATGGGGAAAAATTTAACAAGTTAAAGAATGTGTCTTTTCTCCCATCTAAGAATTCTGCTGTCAAATCTTCTCAAAATTCTATTGTTGTCTACATGGATGATAGTGCTGTCTCTGGAGTGACAGAGGCACCCATGTGTCTTTTAATAAGTTTATTATATTTTTATAATATTTATATTATATTTAATATTTATAATATTTAATATTTAATTTATATATAATATTTATAATATAAATATATATTATATATATTTAATATTTGTATTATATTTATGTTATTTATCTTTTTATATATTTATAAATAAGTTTATTTATTTATTTTTTGAGATGGAGTTTCGCTCTTGTTACCCAGGCTGGAGTGCAATGGCGCGATCTCGGCTCACCGCAACCTCTGCCTCCTGGGCTCAGGCAATTCTCCTGCCTCAGCCTCCTGAGTAGCTAGGATTACAGGCACGTGCCACCATGCCCAGCTAATTTTTTTGTATTTTTAGTAGAGACGGGGTTTCACCATGTTGACCAGGATGGTCTCAATCTCTTGACCTCGTGATCCACCCGCCTCGGCCTCCTAAAGTGCTGGGATTACAGGCTTGAGCCACCGCGCCCGGCCAATAAGTTTATTTTTGTTGGCCAGGCGCAGTGGCTCACGCCTGTAATCCCAGTACTTTGGGAGGCTGAGTAGGGTGGATCACTTGAGGTCAGGAGATCAAGACCAGCCCTGCCAACATGTGAAACGCCCATCTCCTCTAAAAACACAAAAATTAGCTGGGTGTGGCGGCAGATGCATGTAATCCCAGATACTCGGGAGGCTGAGGCATGAGAATCGCTCGAACAGAGAGGGCAGAGGTTGCAGTGACCCAAGGTCATGCCATTGCACTACAGCCTGGGCAATAGAGTGAAACTCCATCTCAAAAATAAATAAATAAATATATGTTTATTTTTTGCATGTGTCTATTATACATGATGCTCTCTAAGTATCAGGCCCATCCAGGCTGGAGCCCCTATTGCCTGGGTCTAGGGGCCACACTACCAGTGGCTCCCATTGGCAAAACCCAACAAGAAGCAGGTTCAGGGAGCTCTGGCAAGCAAGGATTGGCTTCCCAGGCTCACAGCAGGGAAAAGAAGGTGGAAAATGCATGGGGATAGGAAGAGGGGAAGATGCGGCAGTGGTGGATAAACACAGAATAGTTTTATACCAGTGTATCCTGACAGCTAGTCCGTGGGCCTGTACAAATTGTCACACAGGCCATCTCTGGAACTGTGCTGAAGGTCACTGACCTCATCCTATTTCATGCTTCCGTGGTAAGCCTTCTCTCATCACAAGATAGTTCACCATTTAGGTTTTAGATTATGCACCACTTCAATTCACTCTCAAAGACTTAAGACTTTTATTTATAGAGGTTTTAACACAAGGGACAGCCAGAGCTCTCAGCCTGAGGTTGAGGGTTGAATGGTTTTTCTCCTTTTTTTTCCTTACCATATAATAAAATCATAAATTGCCACCATTGGGATATGAAAATGAAAACCTTTTCATAGGCACAGGAGTATGTTGATTTAAGAAATAGTAGTGATCTGGTTCAATCTTAAATAATTCCCAAGTTGATCTGGGAATTTCAAGTCTTTTAGAAGTCTGCCTCACCCAAATGGCAGTATTTTCTTCCAGCTGGAAGGCAGATAAAAGCATTTTGCTTCACTAGCCTACTATCAAACAAAGATTATTTTCTACTCAAGGTGTTCACTCTATAAAGGGCAAAAGAAAATATTTATTAAGTGTTTAGCAAGTGATTCTTGGGAATTTTTACTCTTATTAGGTACTAAGTAAATTAATATTTATTGAGTGTCTACAAAGCATCTCCTGGGAGAAAGCAATAAAGTAATACAGCTAAGCTGGAGGGTCATATAGACAAGGGCCAAAGCCATCATTTGGGGTTGACTGGTGACACGCTGGCTGATAAGCAATTGGAGAGTCAGGCATCAAAGAGAACCAAGGGACAGAATGGCATTCAGAAAGATGCAGAGATGAGCCACCATGCAGCTCCAGAAACACAAGAGAATATGGTTGTCAGGTTGTAATTCCTGTGATTAAGATCTGTGAGATTCTCTGATATCATTACAGAAATCCCTCTTTACTTGAATTAGCTTGGGGACATTTCTGTTCCTTAATATTCAGTGTTTTCTTTTCTTTTCTTTTTTTTCTTTTTTTCTTTTTTGAGACAAAGTCTTGCTCTGTCACCCAGGCTGAGGTGCAGTGGCACGATCTCGGCTCACTGCAACCTCTGTCTCCTGGGTTCAAGCAGTTCTCCTGACCCAGCCTCCCAAGTAGCTGGGATTACAGGTGCCCGCCACCATGCCTGGCTAATTTTTGTATTTTTAATAGAGACTGAGTTTTGCCCTGTTTCATAGTTTGGTCTCAAGCTCCTGGGCTCAAGCAGTCCTCCAACCGTGGCCTCCCAAAGTGCTGGGATTACAGGCATGAGCCACCACACCTGGCCCATATTCAGTGTTTTCTGAGACAGTCAAATGGTATTAGTTCTTAACAACTTTCCTGGTAATTTTGCCTGTGACATGAGATGTGGGTTTACTGAAAACACTACATCTTCTTCATAAGAAAATTGTGTAAGTCATTCTGAGAACAGATAAAAATTTCCATGTAAGTGAATTTTCAGTTAACTTCAGTGGGTTCTGTTCAACGAATCTAATTTCCTATTCAGATGTTAAAATAACAGCATATAAAGCTGAAGAGTTAAATTCGTACCTGTTTCCACAAATTTCATACAGGACTGCTATAAACACTTTTGAAGTGCCTATGGTGGACATAAACAATCATTTCTGATGGGTACATTCTAAGACAGGATTTGCTGGGTCACTAAGTGCACATATACATATATCCATATATCCCTTGGAATGATGGGAAATGAGGAAGGCAATGCCTTTACAGGGCAGAGGAAAGGTTGTTATTAGTAGCTTCCCAAGCCTTATTGGACACTCGAGAGAGGCACACAGCTACCCAAAGGCAGGATTTAGACTTAGGCATATGCAGAAAAGAGATGTCTTTTTTATTTTTAAATCATAAAGCAACATGACCAAAAAGAGAGGTTCTATAATCCTAGAAGTGAGCTTTGCCTGGAACAATATAAACCTCTTTCTGCTTCACTGTACATCACAACATCCAGATTTCCTGGAAGAAGTTCCCACTAAATTTGCTTCCTCTGCTTGGAAAGCTTAGATATGGGTGGCTGGCTCCCAATGTTTCTTTCTTTGTCTGACTTAGCATCAGGCTTTGTTCTGGACAACAGAGACTATTTTTCATAATTTGTTCCTCTCCAGAGCTTTTGGGTCAAAGATCATAAGCTGGGATTTGGCAGCACACAGCATTAGAAATACCATCTTCATGAGGATTGCCATGGGCTGTGGAGAAACTATGCTTCCTGGGGGTTGTATTGTTAGTGCTTGATTCTGTTTTAATAACCAAGGATACATTAGATGGGATAAACTGTTCACTGAATATCTCTGGAGGCACTGACATTGTTTTCCATCTGAATAGTTTTCCTTCTGTATATTATTCATGCGGCCCTAAAAGATATCAAGCAGCTGCCTAAGAGAGTATAGGCCACCAGTTTTTAATAACTCTGGAAAACAAGGAGGGTAAGCATTTTTATTCTATTTTTTTTTTTTTGGGACGGAGTTTCGCTCTTGTTACCCAGGCTGGAGTGCAATGGCGCGATCTCGGCTCACCGCAACCTCCGCCTCCTGGGTTCAGGCAATTCTCCTGCCTCAGCCTCCTGAGTAGCTGG
>NW_016107947.1:84845-117192 GCF_001604975.1 Cebus imitator
AAAAAAAAAAAGAAAGTCCTTTAGGAAAATCATCTTTAGAGTCTTTCAGAAACATGCCACTTTGGAGAGTAACATGCTTAATAAGTACTGCTTGGCCAGTTATTTCTCCAGCCATTTCTGTTCCTTTTGTTGAGTACCAGTTAAAGCAATGGCTGATCTAGGGCCATCTTTTATGAAATGTATACTTGAATCATATTATAGTTGGCAAGATGCTCATACCATGGAGGAAAGACAGAACCAAGCTGGTTAAGGGAAGAGCCATTCACATCTGCCATCTCAGACGGGGGGCAGAGCCACCCAAGTAATTTACATTGTTACTGTCTTCTTACATGAGCTAAGTGTCCATGTGATGTAACTTCACCGTGTTCAACCTTTCCTCTGAAACTTAGGCCACTGCTGTTTTTTCTCTTTTCACTATTGAAGTGCGAGATCTTTTTTTTTTTTTTTCTTATGACTAAGCGGGATCTCATTAGTGAGAGATCTTAGTGAACACTCTTTGGCTATAAGTACAAGAAGCCAAGTCAAACTAATGTAGATAAAAAGGAGGAATTATTATTATTATTATTTTTGAGACGGAGTTTCACTCTTGTCACCCAGGCTGGAGTGCAATGGTGCAATCTCAGCTCACTGCAACCTATACCTCCCGGTTCAAGCAAATCTCCTGCCTCAGCCTCCCAAGTAGCTGGGATTGCAGGTGCCCACCACCATGCCTGGCTAATTTTTGTATTTTTAGTAGATACGGGGTTTCGCCATGTTGACCAGCCTGGTCTCTAACTCCTGACCTCAGGTCATCTACCTGCCTTGAACTCCCGAAGTGCTGGGATTACAGGCATAAGCCACCACATCCGGCCCCAAAAGGAGGAATTATAAGGAAAGAGAGTCATTTGGCCAAACTGGAAGATCAACATCATGGAAATTTGTTGACTTTCCAGTATACACTTCTCTTACCAGTAGTTCTAGGTTTCTTTTTGGGAATCCGTGTGCATCTGGGGATGCTGACTCCAGCTCTAAGTCTAGGGATGAAACATGTGACCTAGATCCATCCAGTCGACATAATCCATCCCATCCCCCACCCCCAGTGGCCACAATGATTGATGCAGAGACAGGCATGTGAGCTATGTCAGTCCAATGAGAGCGACTCATGGAACTTTAGTGGGAATTCTGTATCTCTTTCCTCCTAGATAATAGAAAGCTAGCACATAGCTCTGAGGGCTTGTGGCAACCATCTTGACCTTAGCATGATAAAGAGATGCAAAAACATCAGGTCCTTGGGGATTAGCTTTGATCCACTTGATAAAGTTTCACCTGAAATGAGATTCCTCTGTCTCTTTAGTCATATAAGCCAGTGGTCGGCAATCTTTCTGGCACCAGGAAACTGGTTTCATGAAGACAACTTTTTCCTTGAATGGAGCTGGGGCATAGTTTTAGGAAGAAACTGTTTCACCTCAGATCACCAGGCATTCGATTCTTATAAGGAGCATGCAACCCACATCCCCTGCGTGCACAGTTCACAGTAGGGTTCACGCTCCTATGAGAATCTAATGCTGCTCTGATCTGACCGAGGTGGAGCTCGGGCAACAAGGCTCACTCACCGCTGCTCACCTCCTGCTGTGCAGCCTAGTTCCTAACAGGCCAGGAACTGGTACCAGTCCATGGCCCAGGGGTTGGGGGCCCCTAACATAAGCAAAAAAATATTTTTCTTTCTCTCTTCCTGTTCTCCCTCTCTCCTTATTTCTGTCTCTCTTTTTCTTTTTACCTCTCTATCCCCTTCTCTTCTGCCACTCTTCCTTTCTGTCTCTCTCTTCTTTGTCCCCTCCTCTCCTTTCTCCTCTCCTTTTACTTTTTTTTTTTTTTTTCCCTGAAACGGAGTCTCACTCTTGTTGCCCAGGCTGGAGTGCAATGGCACGACCTCGGCTCACTGCAACTTCCGCTTCCTGGGTTCAAATGATTCTCCTGTCTAAGCTTCCTGAGTAGTTGGGATTACAGGCACCCGCCATCATGCCCAGGAAATTTTTTGTATTTTTAGTAGAGATGGGGTTTCACCATGTTGGCCAGGCTGGTCTTAAACTCCTCAGGTGACCTCCAGTGATCCAAAAGTGCTGGGATTAGAGGCATGAGCCACCATGCCTGGCTTCCTTTTACTTTTAAGACCATGTTCACTGATCGTATAGCCAAACATAGTTTCCCAAAATGACTGAAAGTTCCTAAATTCATCTCAGTTTAAGTGAACACCCATATTGAATTAGAATGTGTTGCACCAATCTCACATTTCTAGAAGCAAGAATGTGATTGGTTTAATCCACAGTAGCCTGGAGGGAAACCTAAGAGAGTGGAGAGATTTGAGAGGCAGAAGGAAATACAAACGCCATTGCAATCCGCCACAGCAATTACACCGAGGAAAGCAGGATAGATCTCAGATTAAATTGGTATCCTGATTAACCAGGTGAGTCAAGAACCCCCAAATCAAAATGAACTGAAGGTGATGGATTTTTTTTTTTAGGCTGTCATCAGATAGATTTGCTCATTACTTGGTTTTTCTTCAATAAAAATGGGAAGAAACCATGTGCTTTTGAAGAAGTGTATGTGGTACAAGATTTCAGCCAGTAAACCAAAGGCAATTCTTAGAAATCTTTTGAAAAGAAAATGCTAAAATTCCTGTGACCACAAGAGAAGAAAGATGGATGGCAGGAAGCAGACGGTGAAAGAAGGAAAGAACAGTGTTTGTGTTTTGGGGACTTGTGTTCAGATGGATTGCTAAAAATGATTACCCTTTAGAAAAGGTTTGTTTTTTAAAAATAGAATTATTTTACAGTTGAGGCACTATGAATTTCTTTAAGTCTGGCACACACAAAAACACTTCTGGTTCAAGACCCTGCGTTATGATTATCCTGTTGCGGTGGCAGACACAGTTCAGGAATGTTCTGTGCTTAGCTGAGCTCATTCTTCTATTTCAGAAATGTTTCAGATTCATATTCATTTCAAGTTTCCTTAGGGACAGGAGAGCTTTGAACTTCAGAAAATGTTACTTGGTCTTGTTTCAAAAAGTTACTGTTAATGAGCAAATTCTTTCCATAGATCCTAAAGACTGTATTTTGAAAGATATTTAAAAATTTTGTAGTAGTCAGGATTCTTTCAAGTTGACAGAAACCCAATCTAAACTAGCTTAAGTACAAAAAGGAGCTTACACATCTGAGAATTCTAAGTTTCATATTATTCATAAGCTTCTGGAGGGGACTTATATTTTAAGTCATAAATGGACACTAACAAACATCAAGTTTTCATGTGTTCTAATACATGTATACCATGTTTATGGCAGCACTATTCACAATAGCTAGAAGGTGGAAACAGCCATAGATATATCAACAGATGATAAATGAATTGTGGTATATCCATAAAATAAAATATTATTTGGGCCGGGCGCAGTGACTCATGCTTGTAATCCCAGCACTTTGGGAAGCCGAGGCATGCAGATCAACTGAGGTCAGTTAACATGTTACCTTTAGGCTGGGTGTGGTGGCTCATGCCTGTAATCCCAGCATTTTGGGAGGCTGAAGTTGGGGGAACACTTGAGGTCAGGAGTTTGAGACCAGCCTGGCCAACATGGCAAAATGCCATCTTTACTAAAAATACAAAAATTAGCTGGGTGTGGTAGTGCATGCCTGTAATCCCAGCTACTTGGGAGACTGAGGCAGGAGAATCACTTGAACTCGTGAGGTGGAGGTTGCAGCGAGCTGAGATCGCATTGCTGCACTCCAGGCTGGGTGACAGAGCAAGACTCTGTCTCAAGAAAAAAAAAAAAGGCTGGGTGCAGTGGCTCACACCTGTAATCCCAGCACTTTGGGAGGCTGAGGCGAGTGGATCACCTGAGTTAAGGAGTTCGATACCAGCCTGGCCAACATGATGAAGCCTGTCTCTACTAAAAATACAAAAATTAGCCAGGTATGGTGATGGGTGCCTGTCATACCAGCTACTTGAGAGGCTGAGTCAGGAAAATCACTTGAATCTGGGAGGTGGAGGTTGCAGTGAGCCAAGATCACTGGGGGATAGACTCTGTTTCCAAAAAAAACCAAAAACACAAAAAAAGGAATATTATTCAGCCATAAGAATAAATGGAGTACTGATATGTGCTATAGCATGGATGAACCTTGGAAACATCCCAAGTGAAATAAGCTAGACACAAAAGGACAAATATTGAATGATTTCATTTATATGAAATATCCAGAATAGGCAAAATCATAGAGACAGAAAACAGATGTGTAGAGGTTGTGAGGAGGGGATGGGGAATAACTGGAACACTTGGCATGGGGTTTCCTTTTGAGGCGATGAAAATGTTTTGGAATTAGATAGAAATAGTGCTTATACAACATTGTGAGAGTATTACATGCCACTAAATTGTTCACTTTAAAAATGGTTAATTTCATGTAAATCTCACCTTGACAAAAATGAAAAGGAAAGGAAAACCTTTTTTGTTCTTGTTTTTTGAGATAGAGTCTCGCTCTGTTGCACAGGCTGGAGCGTGGTGGAATAATCTTCGCTTACTGCATACTCCATCTTCTGGGTTCAAGCAATTCTCCTGTCTCAGCCTCCCAAATAGCTGGTATTACAGACACGTGCCACCATGCCCAGCTAAATTTTTTGTATTTTTTGTAGAGACAGGGTTCCACCATGTTGGCCAGGCTGGTCTCAAACTCCTCAAGTGACCTCAAGTGATCCAAAAGTGCTGGGATTACAGGCATGAGCCACCATGCCCAACCACAAATAGATTTTTTGTTTTTTGTTTTTTGGTTTTTTTTTGGAAGATGGAGTCTCCCTCTGTCACCCAGATCAGAGTGCAGTGGCTAGGCTCACTGCAACCTCTGCCTCTTGGGTTCAAGCCATTCTCCTGCCTCAGCCTCTCAGGTAGCTGGGATTACAGGCATCTGCCACCACGCTCAGCTAATTTTTTGTATTTTAGTAGAGAGAGACAGGATTTTGCTGTGTTACCCAGGCTGCTCGCAAACTCCTGACCTCATGATCTGCCCACCTCGGACTCCCAAAGTGCTGGGATTACAGGCGTGAGCCACTGTGCCTGGCCGCAAATAGATTTTTTTAATAGTTAAAAAATATTACTAATTGTGATAATAATTATGCATAATTATACCAGTGTTCTAATAATTAGTTTACTTATTTATTTTTAATTTTGAAATAACATTTCAACTTACGTGAGGGTTGCAGGAATGGTCTCAAAAACTTCCATATGCCCTTCATCCATATTCCCCAATGCTAAAATTTCACAACATAACCTTGATTGTTTCCTTCCTTCCTCCTTCCCTCCTTCCCTCCCTCCCTTCCTTCCCTTTTTATCTCTCCCTTTCACTCTCTCTTTCTTTTCCTTCCTTCCTTTCTCTTTCTTTCTCTTTTTATTTCTTCTCTCTTTTTTTCTCCTGTCTCTCTGTTTTTTCTTTATCTCCCTCTCTTTCTTTCTCTGTCTCTTTCCTTCTTTCTCTCTCTTGGTCTTTCTTTCTTTCTTTCTTTCTTTCTTTCTTTCTTTCTTTCTTTCTTTCCTTCCTTCCTTCCTTCCTTCCTTCCTTCCTTCCTTCCTTCCTTCTTTCTCTTTCTCTCTCTCTCTCTCTCTCCCCCTCTCTGCCTATATATAGAGATACCTATTTAGTATGTGTGTATGTTTACATACATATTTATATTATAATTTTTTTGAGGAGGCTGCACCTCTGGTATTCTTTGATTCTTTGAATAATTGTGGAAATTGAGAAGGAGGGGCAAGCAAAATACAAATCATGCTATGGTCTTAATGTGTCGCCTCCAAAATTCAGGTGTTACCAATGTGATGGTATTAAAGTTGGGGGCTTTCAGAGGTGATTAGTCAATGGAAGCTCCTTCCTGATGAATAATATTAATCCCCCCATAATAAAATGAAGCCCACCTTACAAAAGGGGCTTCACACACTGCTCAGCTAGCTTCCCCTTCCACCTTCTGCCATGTGAGGACGAACTAGGAAGCTCCTCGGCAGACCAAATGCCAAGCCTTGACCTTGGACTTCCCAGCTTCCAGGATTGTGAGAAATAAATTTCTGTTCTTTATAAATTATCCAGTCTCAGGTATTTTGTTATAGCAGCCTGAATGGCGTAAGAAATTGTAACAAGCCACTGCCTTGTCAAGTGAGCCCTAAATGTGTGGTTTGGGGGAAGAGCAACAGAATGAGGGAAGGGTGAGAAGGTGTGATGAGAGAGGAAGTTCTCAAACCACCTTGCCAGTGATGGGTTGTTGCCAGGATGAGAGCTGTGGCCACCACCATGGGAAATGGAGGACATGATGGCTCTCATCCGGCTCCCTAAGTATGCTGGCCGGCTAATCAACCCACCCAACCCTTCAACCCACATTTCTGGTGCTTCTTTGTGCTGTGTTTGCTGTCCTCTGCTTTTGAAGATGACACTACCAGTAACGATCCCCAGCTGGCAGTGCAGGTGTCACTGATAAGACCAGTGGAGCCCAGCAATCTTCCCACACTGGGAACACCTGGTGTTTCCTCTCCGTTTAGGGGCTGTGGTTGCCACTCTAAGACTGGTGTTGGATGAAGTTGGTTTTAATACTTGTGAATTGGCTCTTTATGAGTCATCTCATTTCTCATCCTTCCGTGTGCAAGAGCCTCTCTAAGCCACAGAAAATACTTTTCCACCATCAAAACATGTTCTGTGGAGCTCTCGATCATTGTGTGGAAATATATTCCAGCTTCATTCATACCAATAGTGTTTATGGAATTGATTCTATAAAGGTGCACATACTTTCAGCTGTTTTAAGGCAAGATTTTGTGTACAGGTGCTTTATTCTTTTATCTACAGAATCCATTGAATAGTTATTTTAAAATAAAGACAAGAACATCCCAGTGGGATGAAGCTCCAGTTGCCCACAGTGGTAATCTGCCCATCAACAAACACATCTTTCGATCTTTCGTTGGCTTTATATATATATATATATATATAATTGTACTTTAGATTCTGGGGTACACGTGCAGATCAGGCAGAATTGTTGCATAGGTACATACATGGCAGTGTGGTTTGCTGCCTCCATCCCCCTGTCACCTATATCTGGCATTTCTCCTCATGTTATCCCTCCCTGACCTCTAGTCCCTCCCCTAGTCCCCCCCAAAAGACCCCATCTTTTGTTGGCTTTCTTCTCTTCCCTGACACACTCATCTACTCCTCTATCGGTGGTTCCTGGAATCTCATTGCAAACAGGCTACTGTCACTCAGATTTCTATCTCAGGGTCTGCTTCTAAGGGAGCAAAACTAAAGAAAGTTAGTTCTTTTAAATGCCTGCCTGGTAAACACAAATCTCTCTGTGTGATTTGCCTGTGATCAGGACATGGCTGAGTTATCACTGGTAGAAGAGGTTTATACTCAAATCATCAATGCACATTTACAGGTGTGAAATCTGTGACGGCTAATCTCCATCTAAGTTTCATCCACGGACCTCACTAGCTGTACAGTGCCATGTCTGATATTTCAGCAATGACACAGCAGTTCAAAGGCTCAGTCACAGAATTACAGTATGCTACCAACCTACATTCTTTCTGTTCATCCAGCTTAGGCAGGGGATATGATTCTTGCTCCATCTCAAAGTTCACCGTTGGGTAGATGTTTTTTCATTTTGCCTTAAAAGTTGATTTTCCTCCTCTTCTTCTTTTATTTATTGCTCAGTGTTTATAAAAAGGCCTTTAGGAATTAATAAAAGACCAATGTAATTTAAAGACCTCAAAGCCAAAATACTTTGGAAGAAAGAGTTTAAGGTCTTTGAAGCATAGATGGCAGCCAACAGCTTGAAATACTGAGTTTTTCTTGGGCAAGAAAACTTTGGAATACTGGAATAAGATTTTTCCTCTCTCTCTCCGTCCTGTGTCTACAAATTATTCCATAGGCCAAATATTGAAATAGAGGAGACTTCGAATGTGGTCTTCAAACTTACAATTTATCTCCAAAAATTTAGAGGAAGGAAAAACAAAGAAAAAATCAAAACAGTGAAATTGTGCATTCATGGTATTGGAAAGAGCATGGGATTAGAAGCCAGGAGACACGGATTTCTGGTCTCAAATCTGCCACTGGCTGTGTGATCTTGAACAAAGAACTGACAATTTCTTGGCCTCCTCTGTAAAAGGAAGAGGTCTGAGCATGGCTGTCTTTAAGTCTCCCCCTGCCTCCACCCCCACCACCTACCACCAGCCCTTTGGGAATCACACATTACCACCATTACCTTCTTCTTTAAAACTTGTAAAGCAGACATGTTTCTGGTTCCCTGTAATCCCTTTAAGTCTACTCAGTGGAGCTGGGCTGTTTTCTATCCCTGGAAAACCTGAAGGGGCTTTCATGGTTGTCCCACTTTGGCAGCCAAAGTAATTTCTGAAAACTTTATAAGATTTTAGTTTCCTAATCTAATTTTCCTTTCAATGATAAGATCCTATTATTTACATTGTTGTGAGTAACAAGAGCTCACACATTTGCAGAATTATCTTGAAGTCAGCAATGTGCTTCCATAAATAGTAACTCATTTGAGTCTCACAAATGTTAACAGAGCTACTGAGGTAGGCTGGGAGGACAGTAAAAGGTTTTACCATTTTGTTGCTTGAGAAAGAAGTGTAAAGACATTTAGTGTATCAGGGTTCTTCCAGTTGCAAGTTTTTCCTAGAAGTCCAACTCAAAACTGACCCAATAAAAAAATGAGAGCTTATTGACTCATGCAATCACGAAGCCCAGGGTAGGTCTTCAGGTTCAGTTGGATCAAGGAGCTTAAACTATGACATTAGTATCTTGTCTCTCTCTATTATCTAACCACTCTCTTTTGTGTATTTTTATTAATTGAATTGACAAGTCTTTACTGAACATCTTATATATGTTAATTATTGTTATAGGCATAAGAGGTACAGTGAACAAAGCATTGTGTGTAAAATAGTGACTAAACATACATAGCTGCATTAACAAAATCCATGGAATTTACATTCTTGCATTCATGGGAATATTCATAAAACTTACATACTAGTGATAGGAGAGGGCATAAACAAACAGATAAATAATATGTACTAATGGAATAACCTATGCAAGAAAAAAAAATGAAGACTTGTAACAGGATAGTGGAGGCAATGAAAAATAATTTTTTTTTTGAGACGTAGTCTTACTCTGTTGCCCAGGCTGGAGTGCAGTGGCACGATCTAGCTCGCTGCAAACTCCGCCTCCTGGGTTCAAGCGATTCTCCTGCCTCAGCCTCCTGAGTAGCTGGGATTACAGGCTCATGCCACCATGCGCAGCTAGTTTTTGTATTTTTAGTAGAGATAGGGTTTAGAACTCCAACACCCTTCCGGAAATATGGTCAGGGGTGCGTGAGAGGTCATTTTCTAAGAAGAGATATCCCAAACTGAAACACAATCTACAAAATAACTGGCCCCAAATAACTGACTTTTAGAAGTGCCAAGGTCATGAAAAATAAGGATGGAGTAACAGCCCTAAATTAAACGAGGAACAACAAAAAAGAGTAAAGAGAAACGACAACTGAATGCAACATGTGATCCTCAACTGGATCTGGGACAGAAAAGGAGATTAGCAGGACAGCTAGTGAAATTGGAATAAAGTTTATCACTTAGGTAATAGCAGTGCATCAATTACTGTTAATTTTCTGATTTTGGTAATTGGTTATGTAAGTTGTTAACTTCCGGGAACCTTGGTGAAGGATGTACAAGCAACTTGGTACTATTTTTGTGATGTTTTTGAGAGTTGGAAATTCAATTGAATATAATAAAGTACAGGTTTAGAGTGGCCCTTTGTTAATGCATTGATTAGAATTTCCACTGCTGCCGGGCGCGGTGGCTCAAGCCTGTAATCCCAGCACTTTGGGAGGCCGAGGCGGGTGGATCACGAGGTCAAGAGATCGAGACCATCCTGGTCAACATGGTGAAACCCCGTCTCTACTAAAAATACAAAAAAAAAACTTAGCTGGGCATGGTGGTGCGTGCCTGTAATCCCAGCTACTCAGGAGGCTGAGGCAGGAGAATTGCCTGAACCCAGGAGGCAGAGGTTGCGGTGAGCCGAGATCGCGCCATTGCACTCCAGCCTGGGTAACAAGAGCGAAACTCCGTCTCAAAAAAAAAAAAAAAAAAGAATTTCCACTGCTGGGCCAGGCGCGGTGGCTCACGCCTGTAATCCAAGCACTCTGGAGGCCAAGGCAGGCGGATCACCTGAGGTCGGGAGTTCAAGACCAGCCTAACCAACATGGTGAAACCCCATCTTAAAAAAAAAAGAATTTCCACTGCTATGATATCTTACAAATACAGAGATAATATGGATCTCCAAAACCTCTCTGGTGATCCATTCATTAGCAAGACTCAGAATTCACAGGTCTGCCCTGTAAGACGCTAAGCTGAAGGCAAATCTGTATTTTTCATGTCTCATTAAGGAGATCTGACTTGGTCTTGGAAGAATGCAAAAAATATTTTGGTATGGGAGTAAGACATATGTCAATCCAGAAAAAGTTTTAAGAGCAGGCAATTGTTCAAATAAGACTTTTAGTCTCAGATTAGAGAGGAAAAGGATTTGACAGAGAAATGCTGAGGAGACTCATCTGAGTGGGTTGTTTTGGCACCCATGAGTGAGCTGTAAGCCCGCATTTAGAATGGGTGAGTCTGGAAAGTAGATTTGGTGGAAAAAGAGAATGATTCACTCACCAATAATAATAGTAATAAATACTGCTGACAAGGTAACTTTAATTAGCAAATGGAAAATAAGCTCCAGGCACATACACCAAGTCCCTTAGAGGTGAGGTCAGAACACGTTCTCATCAAAAAATGGGAATATTTCTAGTAGTTACTGGCCCTGGAATTTATTGACCCTTTTTTTTCTTTTTTTGCTATGTGGGAGCTATGTTCTCCTCTCTTTCAGAGGAAATCCAATTGCTTCCCCACTGAGTTAATATGAAGATTATTCTGGAATGTATCAGAAGAGCACTGCACAGTATATTTATTTCTTTCTCCAAGTACAAAGAAGTATCTGAAATTTTATTTTTCAGAATCATTAGCTGATTCATATTCTGTAATTGGAAAAAGAGGCCAGAACCAAATTCTGGGAAGTGAGCTCAATGAAAACCCTTAATTTGGAAACTTGTTTGAAGAATTTCCTGCCTCAGAAAGAGGCATTGCCTTGGGTAGAGGGGATATCACTCTCAGGGCACTGGGGAGAAGGGTTAAAGTGCTGTCCATGAAACCTTGGATTTCTCAATCAGAAGTGAGGCATCCTGTCCTCCATGGGATCATTTCTGATTATCTTTTTCTAACTTCTAACAGCAAATTCCCTAAACTTGCCTCTTCTATTCCTTTTGTTATCTCCCTTTTTACTTTGTCATCGTCAGCCTTCTTTGATCCTGTCTTGTAGAGTTTCATGTTGTATGATCCTAAAGAATAAGATGTTGGGAAAAGAAAGAAAAGAAGAAAGAAAAAAGGAAGAAAGGAGACAGGCAATAAACATTAAAAGTCTTCCTTCCCTTCAGGCTTTTTGGATCCTCCAACTCCAACTTCAGGTCCCATCCAGAGTTTGGTACAGACACAAAAAATCATTATCATTTGATCATTCCCTGGTGAGTCAATGCTGATTTCCATTTTGGTTCCACCCATTGGTCCATCTTTTACACCCTGGAGGGTCTGGGGCTGATTAGATTATTGTTTCTGATTCTTCACTGTTTATAATAAAATTTCTGTACTGATGCTCTTTACCAAGTGACTTTCCAATGCTTCGCAGCAAAATATAGGCAGGGACTTCTGCTTTCTTGTCTGACTTGTAAGGATCTTGGAAGTCACCACTCTGTCCTAACAGCAAGAAGAAGCTGTGAACAGAATGAAAAATCAACAACTCTTCATAGATATACAGGAAAAGCGAGGTCACAGAGTAAACAGCTGCCCCCAAAACTGGAGCAATAGATAGGCAGATACAGAGAATCACAACTTACTGGTGCAGAAACCTTAGCTGGCACCAGTACTAGGGTCAGAATATCTGAACTGTAATTGATTAATTGCTGAAGGTTCAATGTGGACAACTCTGAGAGTTAAACTTCAAGGGGACCCTGGAGTTTAACAGGGTGGGGGACTCATAGTTTTGTGTGGGGGCAGGGAACCCATGGTTTTGTGAGTTTTACCTCCTGAGTCTCTACCAAGTCCTCACAGTGAATATTGGAGAAAAAACCCCTTGTGCTTCTGGCAGATGGAGGAGAATATAAACCATTTTAAAAAGCATCAGAGCATTCTGTTTTTTTTCTAAAAAGGCCTGCTTTCAAGAGAAATGATTTTATTAGAGTTCAGCCTTCTGAGGTTTCATCAGAGCCTAATCTACCTGAGATAGGGGAAATACCCAGCTCCAGCCAGCTCCAGTCATCCTGTCCCACCTAAGGGTGGAGGGGTCCTGAGAAGCACTGAAGAAGTTCACAGTCTGGGGCACAGGCTCACCATGAGGCTGAGACCTAATCAAAGAACATGGAGCTTCCCCTCCCCCAACTCATCACATTAGTAAAGGCCCATTTATTGCAATTCCTCTTTTTTTTTTTTTTTTTTTTTTTTGAGTCTCGCTCTGTCACCAGGCTGGAAAGCAGTGGTGTGATCTCGACTCACTGCAACCTCCACCTCCCAGGTTCAAGCTGTTCTTCTGCCTCAGCCTCCTGAGTAGCTGGGACTACAAGCATGTGCCACCATGCTCTGCTAATTTTTGTATTTTTAGTAGAGACAGGGTTTCACCATACTGGTGAAACCTTGATGTCTTGACCTCGTGATCAACCTGCCTCTGCCTCCCAAAGTGCTGGGATTACGGGCATGAGCCACCATGCCCAGCCAGAAAAATGTTTTAAAACTTTAAACAGCTACACAGACGGAAATTGTTGCTATTACATTGTAAATATTCAGAATGTATTGCTAGCCCCGATCTCCTCAATGATGGGGGAAAAAAGAAAAACTTTATGGAAAGATTGATTGCTAATGGCTGTTTCTGGCAAGAGATGAACATTACAGTAAGAATTAACAACAAAAAAATACAGGCTCGGGCTTCTGGGGTTTTTGACTCAGCCTTCAGCTAATCACGACTCCAAATGCTGGCGAGCAAAATAACACAATCATACTGAGTTAGGCTCTTTTGTGCTGTTATGGAACACACATTGCAAAGAGCACCTGGGACTCCCAAGAATGCTGCTGAGGTTCAGCCAGGAAAGGCTGTTGAGGCATTCTAGTCATGTAAAGGGAGTACTTCTGTGATCCAAGGGTTTCTACTTAGCTGTACATCAGAAAAATGGCCCAGCTAATAGGAGGTGAGGGTAGTGTGCCTGCAAACTTAGACCTATCCTGAGTGGCTTCTCATCTGAAGTGCCACCAGGCTCTCGGTAAATCACAAGTCCTAAGACACAGACTGGCTATGTTGGCTGTCTTTGTCTTCCCAACTGCATCCTTCTAAAATAAACCCTCATATATAGCTACTTTAATGGATGAATCTGTTATTACAGATTAACAGACTCCTATTTCATTTTTATTTCTTTTCAGACAGAGTCTCACTCTGTTGCCCAGGTTGGAGTGTGGTGGAACAATCTTGGCTCACTGCAACCTCCGTCTCTCAGGTTCAATTGATTCTCATGCCTCAGCCTCCCCAGTAGCTAGGAGTACAGGCATGTGCCACCACACCCAGCCAATTTTTTGTATTTTAAATAGAGACAGGTTTTGCTATGTTGGCCAGGCTGCTTTCAGACTCCTGGCCTCAAGTGATCCCCCTGCCTCAACCCTCCAAATTGCTGGGATTACAGGCATGAGCCACCATACCTGGCCCAGACTCCTATTTAAAGGCAACAACTGGCTAGACACAGTGGCTCATGCCTGTAATCCCAGCACTATGGGAGGTCGAGGCAGACAGATCATGAGGTCCGGAGATTGAGACCATCCTGGCTAACATGGTGAAAACCCGTCTCTACTAAAAATACAAAAATTAGCTGGGCGTGGTGGCACATGCCTGTAGTCCCAGCTACTTGGGAGGCTGAGGCAGGAGAATCACTTGAATCTGGGAGGCAGAGGTTGCAGTGAGCTGAGGTCATGCCATTGTACTCCAGCCTGGGTGACAGTGTGAGACTCCCTCTCCAAAAAAAAAAAAAAAAAAAAAAAAGAGACAACAACCCTCTTCCATACATATCAGTGGTTCCTAAATGTGTTCCCTAAGCCAGCAGCATCAGCATTACCTGGGAACTTAATAGAAATGCAAGTTCAGCTGGGCACGGTGGCTCACGCCTGTAATCCCAGCATTTGGGGAGGCAGCGGTGGGTGGATCACCCGAGGTCAGGAGCTTGAGACCAGCCTGACCAATATAGTGAAACCCTGTCTCTACTAAAAATACAAAAATTAGCTGGGTGTGGTGGTATGCACCTGTAGTTCCAGCAACTCGGGAGGCTGAGGCAGGAGAATTGCTTGAACCTGGGAGGCGGAGGTTGCAGGGAGCTGAGATCTGCCTGCACTCCAGCCTGGGTGACTGTCTCAAAAAAAAAAAGAAAAAGAAAGAAGTGCATGTTCTCAGGTTCCACTCCAGACCAATTGAATGAGAAACTCTGGGGGTGGGGGCCCTGCAATCTGTGTGTTTGCAGGCCCTCTAGGGCATTCCCACTCACACTGAAACTTAGGAACCACTGCTCTGTACCGTCTCCTACAGCCGGTTCAGGAACATAGCTCCAACAGCTCTTCCCTTTGCACTGGCATCAATTTCTCCTTCTCCTTTTGATCATTCCTGTCAGCACATTTATTCGTGCTGTTATTTTTCCTATTGTAAGAGAAACACTCTGCTGACTTCATTCTTGCTATAACTTCATTCTTTGCTTCCCTTTAGCGTGGACAAACAAAACTCCTCAAAGATCTGTCTGTGTTCCCTACCTCCCCCACCCCCGGTCTCCTTTTCTCACATTAGGCATTGCCTTCAGAACTCCAGTAAAGTGCTCCAGTTAAGGTTAACCAATGGCTCTAATGGCACTAAATCCTCAATGCGGACAAACCTCAGTCTGCTTCTTGATCACTTTCTCACTTGGGTCTCAGGTCTCCACATTCTACTGGTTTTCCTCCTGCATCCCCTTTCTTTCCTCTTCTCTCTTTTTTTTTTTTCCTTTTCTTTTTTTGAGACTGAGACTTGCTCTGTTGCCCAGGCTGGAATGAAGTGGCGTGATCTTCACTCACTACAACCTCCACCTCCTGGGCTCAAACCATTCTCCTGCCTCAGCCTCCCAAGTAGCTGGGACTGCAGACATGTGCCACCACGTCCGGCTAATTTTTATATTTTTAGTAGAGACGGGGTTTTGTCCTGTTGGCCAGGCTGGTCTTGAACTCTCGACCTCAAGTGATCCACCTGCCTCAGCCTCCCAAACTACTGGGATTACAAGCATGAGCCACCGTGCCCTGCCTGACTTTTTCAATCTTCCTTGTAGGTTCTTCTCATCTCCTTGACCTCTTACTGCTGAGTGCCTCCAGGCTGAGATTTTCACCACTTCTCTGTATCCGCGCCCATTCCCTTAGGTGATCTCTATTTTATTCTTACTTTAAATATAAAGTGTATGTTTCTGATTCCAAAAGATATACCTCCAATCCGGAAATGTCTCCTGAATTCCAGGCTCATATCTCCCACTGCCTAGTGATAGCTCCACTTGGATATCTGTTAGCCGTGTCAGAATTAGCATGTCCCAACTTGACCTTCTGATTTCTTCCGACTCCACAAAGAATCTTCTCTCTATTGTTTTCCATATTTCAATGACTGAACACACCATCCTTCTAGTTGCTAAGGCTAAACAGCTTAGAGTCATCTTTTATCCTTTTCTTTCTGACACAGTTCATGCCCAGTCTAACAGGAAATCATCTCAGCTCTACCTTCAAAATATAACCAGAATCTGCTCACTTCTCACCCCTGCTGCCCATGGCTCCAGCCATTATCTCTCAGCTGGATTACTGAAATTGCTTCATGCATGGTGCCCCTGCTCTCTCTATTGCTCCTCCACAGTAGATTCTTAGCAACTAGGACCATCCATTTATTTATTTATTTTGAGGCAGAGTTTCCCTCTGTCACCCAGGTTGGAGTGCAGTGGTGCAAATCTTGGCTCACTGCAATCTCTGCCCCCCAAGTTCAAGTAATTCTCCTGCCTCAGCCTCCTGAGTAGCTGGGATTACAGGTGTGCACCACCATGCCTGGCTAATTTGTTGTTTTATTTTTAGTAGAGATAGGGTTTCACCATGTTGGCTAGGCTGGTCTCAAACTCTTAACCTCAGGTGATCCACCTGACTGGGCCTCCCAAAGTGCTGGGATTACAGGCGTGAGCCACCTCGCCTGGCCAGACAATCCATTTAAAACATAATGAGGTCATGTCACATGTAATGGTTCCCTATTTTTCATAAGGAGTCAAAGTCAGAATCCTCCCCTCAATTGCTTTTCTGCTTTATCTCCTAACCCTTTCCCCCTTGCTCCTGCTCTACCTACACTGACCTTGCTACTACTGGAGCCCTCCAGGCTTGCTCTTCACTCACAGCCATTGAACTGGTTGCTGCTCTGTCTGAAATGAGTCTCTCCATTTCTCCAAGTATTTTCTCAAATATCACTTTTTATTTTTATGT
Organism: Cebus imitator; assembly: GCF_001604975.1. Lineage (NCBI taxonomy): Eukaryota > Metazoa > Chordata > Mammalia > Primates > Cebidae > Cebus > Cebus imitator. The sequence goes on from NW_016107947.1 coordinate 101,476, forward strand.
ATGTATGTATGTATGTATGTATGTATGTATGTCACAGGGTCCAGGCTGGAGTGCAGTGGTGCAGTCTCGGCTCACTGCAGCCTCCGCCTCCTGGGTTCAAGTGATTCTTCTGCCTCAGCCTCTGGAGTAGCTGGGATTACAGACACGTGCCACCACGCCTGGCTGATTTTGGTATTTTTGGAGAGAGGTTGTTTCGCCTTATTGTCCAGGCTGGTCTTCAACTCCTGATCTCAGGTGATCCACCTGCCTCAACCCCCCAAAGTGCTGGGATTATAAGCATGAGCTTCCATGCCCAGCCTCAAATGTCACTTTTTAAAGTGAGGCTTACACTATCCACTTGATATAAATGGCAGCACCCCTACTTTACCATGCTTATCCTGCTCTTTTATCTCTTTGCACTTCACATCATCAGCCTATTTTATTATCTGCCTATCTAGTTTATTGCCTACTTCCCCACACCAGAATACAAATTTCACAAGGGCAGAGATCTCTGTCATGGATGAATCCCCATAATCGTAACTAGAGTAGTTTCTGGCACATGGTCAGCACTCAGTAGATAATTGTAAATGTTCAATTGAATGAATAAAGGAATAAATTAGGGTTTAAATAAATGCATATGGAATTATTTGGGGCCTTGGTGATACTGATGCCATCACTCTGTGTCTTTGATCTTAATGTATTTTATCCAGAAGAGTTGGTAAATTTCTTTTTGTTGTCATAAACCCATCTGTATTTCATTTTTTATTGCTATCATCACTGAACATCATATCTCCAAAGTCTCAAATGAAACAGACTATAAAAATGGAAGGGAAAGCAGAAAAGGAAGCTGGATACCACAGTGTAAATTGCAAGGATAATTAACACTTCTAAGCTGGAAAATATTTATTATTGTTGGTGTTAGTTTTGTACTGAGGCCAGAAGGAAGCAATGGCACTTGATCCATGACTGCAGTAGAGTTCAAATATAGATAGAAGACCCTGGTGACAGCCATAAAGAATGGCAGGACATTTCAAATACAGGTAGGGGAGTCAAAATTGAGTGATGACATATGAATTATGCCTGTGACACATGCAAAGGTTTTGTGGTTTCTTCAGATGCAGCAATAAACCTGAAAAGTAGATGGTATATCAATTTCCTATTGTTGCTATAACAAATTATCACAAAATTAGTGGCGTAAAACAACACAAATTTGGCCAGGCTTGGTGGCTCACACTGGTAATCCCAGCACTTTTCGAGGCTGAGGCAGGCAGATCAAACCCCGTTTCTACTAAAAATACGAAAATTAGCTGGGCATGGTGGCAGGCGCCTGTAATCCCAGCTACTCGGGAGGCTGAGGTTGCAGGTAGCCAAGGTCATGCCATGGCACTCCAGCCTGGATGACAGAGCAAGACTCTGTCTCAAAATATCCCCAAAAAACAAAACACAAATTTATTATTTTCCAATTCCATGATATAAAATGAGTATTATTGGCCAGGCGCGGTGGCTCACACCGGCCAGGACTTTGGGAGGCCAAGGCAGGTGGACCACGAGGTCAGGAGTTTGAGACCAGCCTGACCAACATGGTGAAATCCCGTCTTTACTAGAAATACAAAAATTAGCCGGGCATGATGGCCCAACTACTTGAGAGGCTGAGAAAGAAGAATTGCTTGAACCTTGTGGTAAGCCGAGATCATGCCACTACACTCCAGCCTGGGCAACAAGAATGAAACTGCGTCTCAGAAAAATACAAAGAGTATTATTGGGCTAAAATTAAGGTGTTGGCAGGGTTGTGTTCCCTTCTGAAGACTCTAAGGGAGAATTCATTTTCTTTTTCTTTTCTTTTTTTTTTTTAAGATGGGGTTTCACCACGATGGCCAAGCTGGTCTTAAACTCCTGACCTCAGGTGATCCACCCACCTTGGCCTCCCAAAGTGCTAGGATTACAGGCGTGAGCCACTGCGCCTGGCCCTTTTTCAACTTCTAGAGGCTGTCTTCACTCCTTGGCTCATGGTCCCCTCCCATTTTCAAAGTTAGCAGTGGCCACGTAAGCCTTTCTCATATCCCATTACTCTGACACTGATACTCCTGATTCCCTCTTCCACATTTAAGTCATTGCGTCATGCCTATCTGGGTAATCTAGCATAATGTCTCTATTTAAGGTCGTCTGATTAGCAATCTTAATTCCATCTGCAACTTGAATTTCCTTTTGCCATGTGAAATTACATGCTCACAGATTTAGGACATAGATATTTACAAGGGATCATTATGCTGCCTACTACAGGTAATATCTGAATTGTAACAATTATTTATTTTTTTTTAGGTTTTTGTTTGTTTAGAAATGAGTTCCAGGGGCCTGGTGTGGTGGCTTACGCCTGTAATCCAAGCACTTTGGAGGCCAACGTGGGCGGATCACCTGAGGTTGGGAGTTCAAGACTAGCCTGACCAACATGGTGAAACCCCACCTTTAAAAAAATAAAAATTAAATTAAAAAAAATAAAAATTTCCATTTTGTTGTTTCTAGGAATATTTTGGACTTTTCTGGTCCAAATTCTACTACATTTGTAGAACTGGACCAGAAAAATGCAGTTGATCGCCTATTAGATTCAAATGTCCCCTTGTCAGTTATGGTATTAATTTGGCTTAATATTGATGTTTTGGACATTATTCATGGCATAGTTAAAAAAAAAAACCCATAAAAATAAAATTTGAAGCATATGTTCTCCAGTTCCTTTCTGAATAAATATCTCAACAATTAAAGAAAAATTACAGAAAATAAAATAAACTGAAGATGCCCATTTTCTCATTATTTTGGAACCACTGAGGGCAGAATGGGAAGATTAAGACATTTCTCTTATAAAATTTTAAGTTAATCTGGTTTCCACTGAGAGTAAGTCAAAAAGGCACTTGAAAGCAATGCAAAGTGTTGGTTTTGGATCATTTTAATGCTAAAACACATATTTAAACCATTTACACAAAATAAACTAACAATTATTTGGCTAAAGTGTTAAAACAGCTGCATAAAAAGCCATGCGTTGTTTGGGATGTAATTTGAGCCTGTTCTTTGGACAAGCAAAATCTGTGAAAGCCTAGTATGTTTCTGTTTAGGACCGGCTTGCTTCTGCAGGCTTACGGGGCTTCTGTGTATCCAAACTACTCTTAGAGCTCTTTGTCTAGAGAGTGACGTGACTAGCAGTTGCTTATAGCCATTACTGGAGAGTAATGGAAAAAAAAAAAAAAAAGAGAGAGAGTGACTGGCAGGATTACTGACCTATCACTTGGCCAACAGAGGTACAAACAAAACAGAGACCTTTCCTAGCAATCTGCGGGATCTCCCTCAAGCTTGGAAAGAAATTAAATCTTAAGTTCCTTCAAGAAAAATTCCAGGTACCTGGCCAGCCCTGAGAAGTAAATAAGTAACTAGATAAGCAAGAAGTAACAGTAGCTTAAAACAATAGCCAGGGAAGGTAGAATCACAGGATTTTTGGTTTCCTATAGAAATTAAAGGTAACATCTTTATTTTATTTTTATTTTTTCGAAATGGAGTCTTGCTTTGTTGCCCAGGCTGGGGTGCAATGGCACAATCTAGGCTCACTGCAACCTCCACCTCCCAGGTTCAAGCCATTCTCCTGCCTCAGCTTCCTGAGTAGCTGGGACTACAGGTACACACCACCAAGCCAAACTAATTTTTTGTATTTTTAGTAGAGAGGGGGGTTTCACCATGCTGGCCAGGCTGGTCTCAAACTCCTGACCTCAAGCAACCCACCCGCCTCAGACTCTCAGAGTGTTGAGATTAAAGGCGTGAACCACCACACCCAGCCTAAAGATAACATCTTAACTTATGTCCCTGAGTTGTTTTTTAAGAAATCCAGACCCCCATCAAATGGAGCCACTAACACGAAGACCTCAGAAAAGGGAGAACTGAGGGTTGAACTCTGACTGCTGTTTTTTGTTCTAAATTTATTCCTGAGGTGTCTGGAGAAGGTCACATCCACAAGCCAGGGCTGGCATTCTTTTTCTGCTGACTCAAAATTTTTAAACAAAGCTTCTCTTCCTTAATCAATTGCAAATCAGAAAATCTTTGAATCTACCTATGACCTAGAAGCTCCTGCTTCAAGATATCCTGCCCTTTTCAGGCCAAACCGATATGCAACCTCCATGTATTGTTTTATGATTCTGCCTGTAATTTCTGCTTTCCTGAAATTTACCTCTACCTTTAAAAACCCTTACTTACTAACCATCCGGGAGATTGGGTGTTAAGCATGAGCTGCCCAGATTCTCCTTAGTTGGTGCCCTGTGAATAAACACGCTCCTTTCTCCCACTGCAAACCTCAATGCGAATGTTTGGCCTTACTGTGCCAGGTGAGCCAACCCCACTTTGGTTTGACAACAGATGTAAGGATTCAACTCACTTAGAAACTGCAGTGACTGATTGTTAAATATGCCACATGTTCTTGCAATTATTATTATTATTATTATTTTTATTTTTTGGCAAAAACCGCATACTACTTGGAATTATTATTATTATTTTTTGAGACAGAGTCTTTTTTTTTGAGACAGAGTCTTGCTCTGTCGCCAGGTGCCAGGCTGGAGTGCAGTGGCGCAATCTCGGCTCAATGCAACCTCTGCCTCCTGGGTTCAACCAATTCTCCTGCCTCAGCCTCCCAAGTAGCTGGGACTACAGGTACGCACCACCACAGCCACACCCAGCTAATTTTTGTATTTTAGTAGAGACGCGATTTCACCATGTTGGTCAGGATGGTCTCAGTCTCTTGACCTTGTGATCCGCCCGCCTCGGGCTCCCAAAGTGCTGGGATTACAGGTGTGAGCCACCGTGCCCTGTGAGACAGAGTCTTGCTGTGTTGCCCAGGCTGGAGTACAGTCGCAAGATCTCTGATCATTGCAACCTCCGCCTCCCGGGTTCAAACTATTCTCCTGCCTCAGCCTCCTGAGTAGCTGGAATTATAGGCATGTGGCACCATGCCTGGCAAATATTTGTATTTTTAATAGAGACGGGGGAGGGGGGGGTGTTTCACCATGCTGGCCAGGATGGTCTCGAACTCCTGATCTTGTGATCTGCCCACCTCAGCCTCCCAAAGTGCTGGGATTACAGGTGTGAGCCATTGTGCCCAGCCTGTTCTTGCAATTATAATGAGGTTGCTGCTGATAATGATGATAATGATGATGAGGAGGAGAAGATGAGAGACATGTTGCGAAAGTTCTTTTCTTTCTCTCTCTTTCTTTCTTTTCTCTTTCTCTTGCTTGCCTTCTTGCTTGCTTACTTGCTTTTTTTGAGATGGAGTATCACTCTATTGCCTAGGCTGGAGTGCAATGGCACAATCCCAGCTCACTACAACCTCCGCCTCCCAGGTTCAAGCGATCCTCCTGCCTCAACCTCTCAAGTAGCTGGGATTACAGGTGCATGCCACCATGCCTGGCTAATTTTGTATTTTTTGTAGAGATGCGGTTTCATCATGCTGGCCAGACTGGTCTTGAACTCCAGACCTCAGGTGGTCCACTTGCCTCGGCCTCCCAAAGTTCTGGGATTACAGGTGCGAGCCACCACGCCCTGCCCTTTTTGCTATTGCCAGAGCACCCCAGGACCTTTGTACTTGCTTTTCTTTCTGCCAGAAACTTGTTCCTCCAGATCAGGACAGGCCTGTTTTCTTTCTTCATTGGGGTGTAACATTACAAACATCACCTCTTATACGAGGCCTTCTCTGGTCTGATCAAATACTGTTTTCCCTGACATACAGATGTGCTCTATGACATCACTCTGCTTTATTTTCTTCATACTATCCATCACTAACAAAAATCTTCTTGTCCACTTATGTTTTTACTCATATAGTATGGTTCTTCTCTAGGCTCACCACCGCCATTTAGGGAGACCCTGACTCAACAGCCCAGTCCTCTTCTTTTCCTAATGTGACTCCATCCTCTGCTGAAGGGCCCTCCTACATGCCTGGGGACAAGCCAGTTTGCTCATCCAAGCTCCACCCAACATACAGCCATAACTAAGAAGGCTGAGGCATGGCACAACAGAATGTGAGCTAGTTGCAATTTAGTTGGAAATTCATAAAAAAAAAAAAAAAAATAGATACGGCCAGGCACTGCGGCTTACGCCTATAATCCCAGCACTTTGGAAGGCTGAGGCGGGTAGATCACCTGAGGTCAGGAGTTCGAGACCAGCCTGGCAAACATGGCAAAACCCGGTCTCTATTAAAAATAAAAATAAAAATAAAAATAAAAAAAATTAGCTGGGCATGGCTGTGGGTACCTGTAATCCCGAGATCACGCCATTGCACTCCAGCCTGGGCAACAGAGCAAGACTCCATCTCAAAAAAAAAAGATATGTTTATTATAAAACAATTTTAATTTTTTTAAAAAAGATATGTTTACAGCTGGATAGAGGAATGGCTGGGTGGATAGGTGATAAAGCAAGTATTGTTAAATGTAAATGGTAGAATCTAGGTGGTATGTATACAGGTGTTTTTTGTTTTTTTTTTGAGATGGAGTTTCGCTCTTGTTACCCAGGCTGGAGTGCAATGGCGCGATCTCGGCTCACCGCAACCTCTGCCTCCTGGGTTCAGGCAATTCTCCTGCCTCAGCCTCCTGAGTAGCTGGGATTACAGGCACGTGCCACCATGCCCAGCTAATTTTTTTTTGTATTTTTTAGTAGAGACGGGGTTTCACCATGTTGACCAGGATGGTCTCGATCTCTTGACCTCGTGATCCACCCGCCTCGGCCTCCCAAAGTGCTGGGATTACAGGCTTCAGCCACCGCGCCCGGCCCATGCTTTTTTTTTTTTTTTTTTTTTGAGATGGAATCTTGCTTTCTCACCCAGGCTGGAGTGCAGTGGTGTGATCTCGTCTCACTGCAACTTCTGCCCCCCATGTTCAAGCGATTCTCCTGCCTCAGCCTCCCAAGTAGCTGGGACTACAGATGCCTGCCATCATACATGGCTAATTTTGTATTTTTAGTAGAGATGGGGTTTTGCCATGTTGACCAGGCTGGTCTTGAACTCCTGACCTCAGGTGATCTGCTTGTCTTGGCCTCCCAAACTGCTGGGATTACAGACAGGTGTGAGCCACCAAGCCTGGCCTGCTTTTCTCACTTTCAAATTTTCAGCATGTTTGGAAATACTCATCATACGAAGGTGGAAGAAACATGAAATAAAAGAACTGGTTTGAAAGTCAGGAGATGTATGACCATATACTACCTCTGCTACTCACTCACCAAGGGAGCTTGGACAAATTCCAAACACTGTGAGAATCAGGTTCCTTACACTAAAAACAAGGGTTTGACTATGTATTTGTAAGGAGTCTTTTGGCTGAAAGTGACAGAAAGCCATCCTAAACTATCTGAGAGTGGCTGGGCATGGTGGCCTGGTGGCTCCAGCACTTTGAGAGGCCAGGATGAGAGAATTGCTTGAGGCCAGAAATTTGAGATCAAAACTACCTGAGAGAGAGAGAGAGAGGAAGAGGAAATGAGAGATTAGTGAACATAGCTGGGAGGAAAGGGGCTTTAAACAAGGCAACTTTAAATTTCTCCTTGGCCAGGCGTGGTGGCTCACGCCTGTAATCCCAGCACTCTGGAAGGCCAAGGCGGGTGGATCACGAGGTCAGGAGTTTGAGACCAGCCTGGCAAAGATGGTGAAACCCCATTTCTGCTAAGAATATAAAAATTAGCTGGGCGTGGTGGCAGGTGCCTGTAATCCCAGCTACTTGGGAGGCTGAGGCAAAGAACTGCTTGAACCTGGGAGGCAGAGGTTGCAGTGAGCCGAGATCACGCCACTGCATTTCAGCACGGGTGACAGAGACTCGGTAAAAAAAAAAAAAAAAGGAGATGCAGGTAAGTTACCGTGGTCCAAGTGACTGTTGCTATTGAGGACAAAACGGAAGAGCTGCTGGAGACAGACAAGGAAACAGATGCTAGGCTCTCTAACGAATCTTCTATTGCTAATGTTTTGTAAGTGCTAATAAGACTGCTGTGCACATATAGATGCTCAGGAAATATTTGTTAAATGAAAGAATGTATAGAATTCATAAAATGACAAATTATTTAAAATGTTAATAATAAGAAAGTTCTTTAGCGATCAGCTAAGTCTAATGCCTTCATTTTACTGAAAAAAGAAAATGGAGCCCAAAGGGGCTAAATGATAGTCCCAAAAACATGTGATTACTTCCACAACTCAGCCATCCTGATCTCCCATACTACTTCCCCATCTGTCTTAAAAGCAATCTCATATCAGGCCAGGAGCAGTGGTTCACACCTGTAATCCTAGCATTTTGAAGGCTGAGGCAGACGGATCACTTGAGGTCAGGAATTCGAGACCAGCCTGGCCAACATAGTGAAATCCCATTTCTATCAAAAATACAAAAATCAGCTAGGCATGGTGGCACGCACCTGTCATCCCAGCTACTGCGGAGGCTGAGGCAAAAGAACTGCTTGAACCCGAGAGGCAGAGGTTGCAGTGAGCTGAGATTGCACCACTGCACTCCAGCCTGGGCGACAGAGAGAGACTCCATCAGAGAAAAAAAAAAAAAAAAAAAAAAAAAAAAAAAAAAAAAAAAAAAAGGATTCTCATTTCAAACAAATTTCCTTTGCCTCTATCTCTCAATAGATTAACCATCAGCCAATACCACCCCAGGTAACCATCAGCTAATACTACACCTGTTAGCAAAAAGAAAATAGAAGCTTTACAAAGAAAAAGAAAAAAAAATCCTACCTTTGTTTAATTGTTATTATAATGGATTCAGCACAGGCAGGCTCTCCTAATAGAAAAGAAGACAGATCTGTTGGCTGCCCCTACAACCAGGCTGTGGATAAAATGTGTTTATACAGCTGGATTGGTCCAGAAGAAGCCAGGGCTGAAAACATTCAGTGAGCAAGCTGATGGCAGGCGGCAGCTAGGAGCATCTGTTTCTCATTAGAGACAGTGGGCTACAATAGTGCTGTCCTCTGACCTCTGTGTCCAGCTTCCCTGGGGGCCTGGGTGTGTTCCCAGGTCTCAAAGTGGTGACAGCCAGTTCACTTGCTAACACATCCTAAGGGTACCCATGCGTTAGAAGGTTCTAGTACAAGATTCAGAGGTAAAGCTCAGAATTAAGATTGGGTGGGTAAAGTTTTTTATATTCAGCTCCAAAAGTACACTTAAATTCTGTAGCAAAAACTGTCAGAAAGAACAGTTTATTCATTTCCCTTTTCTACTTTCTTCCTTCCTTCTTTCCTTCCTCTCTCTCCTTCCCTCCTCCCTCCCTTCCTCCTTCCCTGTCTTTTAACTAAGCAAGAATACTGAAGAGAGTGCTACTCAATTTCCGTAGAAAAGCAAAATATTAGGTTGGGCGCAGTGGCTCACCACCGTAATTCTAGCACCTAGGGAGGCCAAAACAGGTGGATCACCTGAGGTTGGAGTTCAAGATCAATCTGATCAACATTGAGAAACCCCGTCTTTACTAAAAAATACAAAATTAGCCGGGCAGGCTGGCACATTCCTTTAATCCCAGCTACTTCGGAGGCTGAGGCAGGAGAATCATTTGAACCCAGGAAGCAGAGGTTGCGGTGAGCCAAGATCATGCCATTGCATTCCAGCCTGGGCTACAAGAGTGAAACTCTGTCTCAAAAAAAAAAAGAAAAAAAAAAGAAAAAAAAAAGAAAAGAAAAATATTGGGAGGCAGAGGCGGGCAGATCACCTGAGGTCAGGAGTTTGAGACCAGCCTGGGCAACATAGGGAAACCTTGTCTCTACAAAAAATACAAAAATTTGCAGGGCATGTTGGTGGTGTGCACCTGTAGTCCCAGCTACTTGGGAGGCTGAGGCAGGAGGATCACTAGAACCCAAAAGGGAGAGATTGCAGTGAGTCGAGATTGTGCCACTGCACTCCAGCCTGGGCAACAGAGCAAGGCTCCGTCTCCAAAAAAAAAAGGCTGGGCGTGGTGGCTCATGCCTGTAATCCAAGCACTTTGGAGGCCAAGGCGGGCAGATCACCTAAGGTCGGGCATTCAAGACCAGCCTGACCAACATGGTGAAACCCTGTCTTAAAAAAAAAAAAAAGAAAGAAAGAAAAGCGAAATAATGCCACTCCTGCATAATGCTGTTCTCTACAGCAGTTAGTTACATCAGCCAACATCTTGAAAAAACATCTTAAGTCTGCAAATGGGTTTCATATAAATCAATATTAGATGTTGCCAGTAACCAAAAGATATGACTGGATAAAGGATGCTAGTCTAAATTTGGGTTCCCGTGAATACAATCCCCTAGACAGGAGTGTAGTTGCAGGGAGTTTTTTGGGAGGTGATTGCAGATAGCAAAGTGAGAGGCTGTGAAGAGTAAGGCAGATAGGAGGGAAAAGCCAGTGTCAGGATACTTCATCCTTTGCTGCAAGACTCAGTATCCCAAGAACCCCGAGAAGTTCACAGTTTGCCTCTCAGAACTGGCCTGAAGGACTTCAGGCTGGAACATTTAAATCTCCTCTTTGGTTTAGGGCATACACCTCACTTGGTGGGCATTCAGTTTTATACGCCCCCAGGTTATGCTTGGGCATTGGAGCTGGCTCTGGGACAGAAAGCAGAAGACAGGGAAGCTGATGGTGCAGGCTGGAGCTGCCTGCCAGGGCTGAGATTAGAGGTAGCCAACTAGCTGCACTCTGGGCACCAGAAGCATCTGCTAACAAAGTCTGAGCAGCCAGAATAAACTCAGATAAACCGTAGACTAAGTGGTGACTGGAACGTGGGATTTCATTCAAAAAGAAGGGAGAGTGAATCAATGCTGTAAATTTCATTGTTGTCTTATTTTAACAAATTTAAAATTTTTTCCACAATGGGCCAAGTGAGGTGGCTCATGCCTGTTATCCCAGCACTTTGGGAGGCTGAAGCAGGTAGATCACCTGAGGTCAGGGGTTCGAGACCAGTCTAGCCAACATGGTGAAAACCCATCTCTACTAAAAATATGAAAATTAGCCAGGTGTGATGGTACATTCCTGTAATCCCAGCTACTCAGGATTGAGTAGCTGTGGTAGAATTGCCTGAACCCGGGAGATGAAGGTTGCTGTAAGCCGAGATCCCGCCACTGCACCCCAGCCTGAGCAACAGAGTGAGACTTTATCTTAAAAAAAAAAAAATTCTGCCGGGCGCGGTGGCTCAAGCCTGTAATCCTAGCACTTTGGGAGGCCGAGGCGGGTAGATCACAAGGTCAAGAGATCGAGACCATCCTGGTCAACATGGTGAAACCCCGTCTCTACTAAAAATACAAAAAATCAGCTGGGCATGGTGGCGAGTGCCTGTAATCCCAGCTACTCAGGAGGCTGAGGCAGGAGAATTGCCTGAACCCAGGAGGCGGAGGTTGCGGTGAGCCGAGATCGCGCCATTGCACTCCAGCCTGGGTAACAAGAGCAAAACTCCGTCTCAAAAAAAAAAAAAAAAAATAGAAATAGAAGCTAAATACATTTTTTCCTAAGTACTCTTTTTCACCAAGATCATAAAGGACAGAGAAATATTGTTAGTTCTTTTTTTTGTTTTGTTTTTGAGACAGGAGTTTTGCTCTCGTTGCCCAGGCTGGAGTGCAATGGCATGATCTTGGCTCACCACAACTTCTGCCTCCTGGGTTCTAGTGATTCTTCTGCCTGAGCCTCCTGAATAGCTGGGGTTAGGCATGTGCCACCACACGGGGCTAATTTTGTATTTTTAGTAGAGATGGGGTTTCTCCATGTTGGTCAGACTGGTCTCGAACTCCCGACCTCACGTGACGTGCCCACCTCAGCCTCCTGAAGTGCTGGGATTACAGGTTCAAGCCATTGCACCCAGCCGTTAGTTCTAAACTATATAAAATAACAATGATTAATAATTCCAAACAAATAATATATTTTTAAGTTTGGTGAAACTTTATCATTCACCGACATAGATAACGTAGCATATAGGCAATTTTTTTTTTTTTTTTGAGACAGAATCTGCTCTGTTGCCCAGCCTGGAGTGCAGTGGTGCGATCTTGGCTCACTGCAGCCTCTGCCTCCCGGGTTCAAGTGATTCTCCTGCCTTAGCCTCCCGAGTTGCTGGACTACCAGGCACGTGCCACCATGCCCGACTAATTTTTTTTTTTTCTTTTAGTAGACAAGAAGTTTGACCATGTTAAACAGATGTTCTCAATCTCCTGACCTCGTGATCTGCCCACCTCAGCCTCCCAAAGTGCTGGGATTACAGGCGTGAGCCACCGTGCCTGGCCGATTTTTTTTTTTTTTTAAGATATTATATGGAGTGGGGGAAACCCTGGCTGGTCCTCTTATTTTAGGTAAAGTTATACCTAAAGCATCCTGGACAATGAGCATCTGTTGTTTTGCAGCCTGGCATCCATGTTTCTTTCTTTCTTTCTTTTTTCTTTTTTGTTCTCAGCCTATCAATGAGACTTTCTTTTTTCTTTAGATGGAGTTTCACTCATGACACCTAGAGTGTTGCATAGGCTGGAGTGCAATGGCGCAGTCTCGGCTCACTGCAACCTCCACCTCCAGGGTTCAAGCAATTCTCCCGCCCCAGCCCCCAGAGTAGCTGGGATTACAGGAATATGCCACCATGCCTGGCTAATTTTGTATTTTTAGTAGAGATGGGATTTCACCATGCTGGACAGGCTGGTCTTGAACTCCTGACCTCAAGTGACCCACCCGCTTTGGGAGTGTTGGGATTACAGGCATGAGCCACTGTACCTGGCCCATGTTTCTTTTCTTGGAAAGAGTTTCTCGATTTTCTTCTCCCAATTTATGCAGTTTTAGTGGGAGTATGAGTTCAGAGATCGTGTCCTCTCTTGGACTAGGTGCAAACACATGATTCAATTATGCCATAACATTTTTTTAGCTTGGAATTTGAGCAGGAAGACAAAAGTATGAGAAACACATAAAGTCGATTTATCCTGTGGCTGTACCTTGAAAACATGTCCATTAGTACTTTCTAGCTAGAACTTCTCTAGTTCCTATCTTTTCTGAGAGCTTTCTTTTTGATTTCGTGAGCTACTCTCATCCTTTCTATACATTCAGGTTTTTTGTTTGTTTGTTTTTGTTTAGTAACCAAAGGGGATCGTGGGGACATGCAACCATTGAACCTTTACTGAGTATGGCGATCTGTCTCCAAGAATGCCACCATTAATTTCTTGCCTCCTTACAGGCACATGCCACTCTGCCCATCAAAAGGTGGCCTTGGTCAGGCACATGGCTCAATTCTGTAATTCCAGCACTTTGGGAGGCCAAGGCAGGAGGATCATTTGAGGTCAGGAGTTTGAGACCAGCCTGGTGAAAATGATGAAACCCTGTCTCTACTAAAATAGAAAAATTAGCTGGGTGTGGTGGTGTGCACCTGTAATCCCAGCTACTTGGGAGGCTGAGGCAGGAGAATTGCTTCAACATGGGAAACAGAGGTTGCAGTGAGCGAAGATCATGCCACTGCACTCCAGCCTGGTCAACAGAGCAAGACTCTGTCTCAATAATAATAATAATAATAATAACCATCTATGACAAACCCATAGACAACATCATACTGAATGGATAAAAGCTAGACGCATTCCCCTTGAGAACCAGAACAAGACAAGGATGCCTACTTTCACCACTTGGTCTCAGAACAGAAAAGCTAACATTTATTGATTATTTAATATGGGCCTGATACTTTTTTAAGTAAGTGGCAGGGCTCAGATAGAAACTCAAATTCTCTTGGTTCTAGAATTGTTTTTCTTAACCTCTACGCTACTGCTGTTTATCTTTTATTGACTTACAAATTAAGCACTTTTTTTTAAAAAAAAAATCCAGTTTCTGTGGAACTATGTTTTTTCCCCTTATTTAAACCATTTAACATAGGTTCCTACATTCTCTTTCAAATCTAAAATTCTTTTTTTAATAGATATATTTCACAATAGCCTTTGTTGTTGTTGTTGTTGACAGTCTTGCTCTGTCGCCCAGGCTGGAGTGCAGTGCAGTGGAGTGATCTTGGCTCACTGCAACCTCCACCTCCTAGGTTCAAGCGATTCTCCTGCCTCAGCCTCTGGAGTAGCTGGGACTACAGGTGCGCGCCACCATGGCTCAGCTAATTTGTTGTATTTTTAGTAGAGATGGGGTTTTGTCAGGTTGCCCAGGCTTGTCGCAAACTACGGACCTCAGGTGACTTGCCCACCTCAGCCTCCCAAAGTGTTGGGATCACAGGTGTGAGCCACCATGCCTGGCCTATTTCACAATATCAACTTTTCTATACACAAAAACTTTTAAGTTTTTGCTTATAGAGAAGAATATTAGCAAAAAAAAAAATACACTGAACAGTACAAAAATTATTAAATATGGATTTGGGATTACTAGCAGTTGAACAATCTTCTCTATTCTTTTTATTTTTTTGGACGGAGTCTCTCTCTGTCGCCCAGGCTGGAGTGCAATGGCACGATCTCAGCTCACTGCAACCTCTGATTCCCAGGTTCAAGCGATTCTCCTGTCTCAGCCTCCCAAGTAGCTGGGACTACAGGTGAGCACCACACCCAGCTAATTTTTGTATTTTTAGTAGAGATGAGTTTTCACTGTGTTAGCCAGGATGGTCTGGATCTCCTGATCCAGTGATCCGCCCCCCTCTGCTCCCAAAGTGCTGGGATTACAGGCGTGAGACACCATGCCTGGCCGAGCAATCTTTTCTTTACAATGAATACATTTTAATCTAGGAATCTCAGAGTAGGAATCAGCTCCAAGGACTCTTCCCCCTCTTAGCCACAAACTGCCTTCCTGGCTTTTTTCCTTGATTGCTCAAATTCTTGATTGCTCCTCTCTCTTCTGAGGAGCTTGTTCCTTCACCCTCTCTACCCAACTTCTACAAATTGGCTGAGGAGAAAGTCGTTTTAGATCAGTGGTTCTCAAATTTTAGGTGCATCAGATTGTTAACACAGATTGCAAGCCTTGCTAACACAGAAAACTGGGCTCTAAACCCAGTTTCTGATTTAGTTAAATCTGAGGTGGGGCATAAAAATATGCATTTTTCACCAGGCGAGGTGGCTGATGCCTGTGATCCCAACACTGGAAGGCTGAGGCGGGCGGATCATCTGAGTTCGAGGCCAGCCTTGCCAACATGGTGAAATCCCGTCTGTATTAAAAATACAAAAATTAGCTGGGAGTGGTGACACACGTCTGCAATCCTAGCTACTGGGGAGGCTGAGGCAGGCGAATCGCTTGAATCCGGGAGACAGAGGTTGCAGTGAGCCGAGATCGTGCCACTGCACTCCAGCCTAGGCGACAGAGACTCCGTCTCAAAAAAAACAAAACTGCATTTTTTTGTAAGAGCCAGGTGATGCTAGCTTGCTGGTCTGGGGACCACACTGAGAAATACTGCTCAAATCCTTCCAATCTCTGCTTTCCCAAAGCAGGCTAAAGGTAGTTACGTGTGAAAGAATTAACGGTAATAGTTACAAAGAAACATTGAAATGATTACATAAATGTTACTGGGTTTTGGTTTTAGATCCCAGCGATAAAAGTAAGACCACCAACTCTTTCCTTTCCCCTAGGGCAAGCAAGGCTTGTGCCCCAACTCCTACAAGCAATCAAGGCAGAACCTGTTTTCCCTACCGTTTAAGAGTGCTGTAAGGATTGAAAGAAAGTGAGCTCTTAAGCGACGCCTAGATAAATGATGGTCAGTTTAATTTCATTTAGTATCACAGTATTAGCAACCACTCAGATACAATCATATCTTGCTGGCTTATTCAGGGGCGGGGTGCGGGGGAGAGAGGGGGAAAGAGAGGGAA
>NW_016107947.1:117631-121196 GCF_001604975.1 Cebus imitator
GGAGGGAGGGGGAGATAAAAGCGCATGCGCAGTTCTGAATGAAGCCCCAGGTGGAGCTCGTGCTGCACCTCTGAGGCCAGGTGAGCCGCTCCTTAGCGGGGGGCGGAGTCAGAGCCGCGAGTGGGAGCCTGCTTCCGGCCACGTGGTACTGTTTACAACCAATGGGAAGACTTCATGTCACCCCCGCTTCCTCACCCTGGCAACGGGCGGGTGACTACTTCCGGTGCAGTGAGGGCTCGGGGCTGACGCGGGTGAGTGTCCCTCTTTCTCACGCTGGCCGCCGCGCTGCTGCCTCTGCGCTGCTGCCTCTGTGTGGGCCCCGTACGCTCGCTGGGACGTCGTCTCCGGGTCCGAGAGGGGGCGGCGCACAGGACACCCCCTGACCTGGGAGGGGCTAGAGGAGGGGGCTAGGATGTCCCTAATCCCCGGGTCCTGGTCGCTCTTGGCGGCCCCGTCGTCCCCCTTCCCAGCCTTATCTCCGGCTTAGCGTCCTCGTGGCCACCGGGGAAGGACTGTCTGTATGTGGGGAGTTCTCGCAGTCCTTCACCTACTTTGCAGTCTCGGTCTGGAGATGTCTCAAAGTCCGAGGTTAACAGAGAACCGAGAATGTGCGCCTTGCCGTGGGTGGCGGGTTGGGGGCAAGGTAGCTCCTTACTTAATTATAGAGGCCTGGCGAGAGTCCTGCGGGTCGTTAGTATTTACTACTGAGGTGGAGGAGGAAGAGGAGGAGGAGGAAAGGACCGAGAAAACGGAGTAAATGGAGAGGAGGGGGAGAAGCAGGAGCTGGACGTGTTCTGGAAATCGAGGGCATCATGTTTCCGGAAGGAGGGAGTTCAACTTTCCTGTCTTCTGTAGGGGAGGAGAGGGAAAGGTATTTTAGGGACCATTAGATTGCTGTATTATTATTCTTTATTAGCTAAGGAATTTTTACTCATATTCTTGGGAGTTTAATAATTTATCTTTTTGTTGTAAATAATTTTTTCCCCACTACTTACAAAAAGCAGTGCTTATTAAGGAATATCTGGAAAATGCAGAAATAGTTATGAAGAGATCACCTAGTTCTGCCAAGCCAGCATTTTGATCTTTTTTTCTAATATTTTATTCATATTAACCTACTTATGATCATAGTGTATGCGTGTAAAATACGGTTATAACTAAGAAGCACAGTTACGTACATTGTGTCCAATGCACGGATAGATTGTCTTTTTTCCTCTTGAGAAAGTCTTATTAAGGTATTCATACACCAGAAAATTTATTCTTTTAAATTGTAAATTTCAGTGGTTTTTCTCATACTCACAAAGCTACACACCCATCACCACTATATACTTTTAGAACATTTTCATTACCCTGAAAAGAAATCCTGTACTCATGACAATCACTACACATTAGATTCTCCCCTTTCTCCCCCAGGACTTGCAACCACTAATCTACTTTCTGTGTCTATGGATTTTCCTATACTGGCATTTCATATAAGTGGAATCATAGAATACATGGCCTCACTTGTCTCATGTCTTTCAGTTAGTATGTTTTCAAGGATCATCAATGTCTGTGTATCATTATTTCCTTCTTTTTTGGGGATGGGTAATGTTCCAGTGTATAAATATACCACATTTTGCTTAAACGTCATCAATCGATGGACTTGGGATTGTTTCCACTTTTTGGCTATTTTGAATAATTCTGCTATAAACATCTGTGTACAAGTTTTTGTATGGATGTATGTTTTCAGTTCTCTTGGATATATACCTAGAAGTGGAATTGGTGGGTCATATGGTAACTATGTTTAACTTTTTGAGTAAGTGACAGATGTTTTCCAAATTGGTTGCACCATTTTACATGCCCATCAGCAGGTTATTGGAGTTGTGATTTCTTCATATCCTTGAGAGCACTTGTCTTTTTGATTATAGGCATCTTAATGCTTATAAAGTGGTAGCTTATTGTAGTTTTGATTTTTGTTTCCCTGATGGGTAATAATGTTGATCGTCTTTTAATGTGCTTATTGTCCCTTTATTTATCTTTGGAGAAATGTCTATTTAATTCCTTTGCCCATTTTTAAATTGAATTGTCTTATTTTAAAGTTGTATGAGTTCTTTCTATATTCTAGATGTAAGTCCCTTTCCAGATTCATGATTTGCAATATTTTCTTGCATTTTCTCCCATTTTATGGGTTGTCCTTTTACTTTCTTGAATGGTATCTTTTGAGGTACAAAACTTTAAAATTTTTGTGTGGCGACCCAGATCTGTGATCCTAGAACTTTAGGAGGATGAGGTGGGCGGATTACCTGAGGTCAGGAGTTTGAGACCAGCCTGGCCAACATGGTGACACCCTGTCTCTACTAAAAATACAAAAATTAGCTGGGCATTGTGGTGGACACCTTTAATCCCAGCTACTTGGGAGGCTGAGGCATAAGAATCCCTTGAACCCGGGAGGCATAGGTTGCAGTGAGCTGAGATCAGGCCACTGCACTCCAGCCTGGGCAACAGAGCAAGACTCTGTCTCCAAAAAAAAAAAAAAAAAAAAGAGAAGTTTAAAATGTTGGTGCAGTCTGATTTATCTGTTTTTTTCTTTGCTTGCTTGTGCTTCAATGTCATATCCAAGAAACCATTGCCAAATCTGAGGTCATAAATATTTACCCATGTTTCCTTCTAAGAGTTTTATAGTTTTAGTTCTTACATTTAGGTCTTTAATCTACTTAGTAATTTTTTTTCAAAGACTTGTCAAGTGCAGTAGGGAGGATATTTACGGTTAATTTTTCTGTATGATGTGAGGTAGGAGTTCCGTTTCATTTTTTTGCATGTGGATATCTAGTTTCTTAGCATCATTTGATGAAAGGACTGTCCTTTCCTCCATTGAATGGCTTTGACACCCTTGTTGAAAATCAGTTGATCATGAAAGCGTAGGTTATTGATTTCTGAACCATTTTTCTGTATTGAACATTTAGGATGCTCCCAGATTTTTGTTCTTCTAAATTATCCTGTGTTAAACACAGTATAAAAGGCATAAAACTGGCTGGGTGTGGTGTCTCACGCCTGTAATCCCAGCACTTTGGAGGCCGAGGCGGGCAGATCACGAGGTCAGGAGATCAAGACTATCCTGGCCAACATGGTGAAACCTCATCTCTACTAAATACAAAATTCCAAAAAATTAGCGGGGGGTGGTGCCCGCCTGTGGTCCCAGCTACTCAGGAGGCTGAGGCAGGGGAATCTCTTGAACCCGGGTGGTGGAGGATGCCATGAGCCAAGATCGTGTGCTACTGCACTCAGCCTGGGCAACAGAGCAAGACTCCGTCAAAAAAAAAAAAAAAAAAAAAAAGCATAAAACCTTTTCTTTGTTTAGTTCTTTTGGTAAAAAATGTTCTCAGAAGTGGAATTACTGGTTCAAAGATGAATTTAAGTATGTCCTGGAGTTCATTTAATGAGGCATTAAACCTTCAATATCTTGAGTGAAAACCAACAACACATGCCTGTAATCCCAGCACTTGGGGAGGCCTAGGTGGGCAGATCATTTGAGGTCAGGAGTTTGACACCAGCCTGACCAATATAGTGAAACCAGGTCTCTACTAAAAAT